>NC_069504.1:1019641704-1019854204 GCF_027579735.1 Bombina bombina
TATATTTTCTTTTAGTTCTTTTTTCCTCCATTTTTTAAAATTCTTTCTTCATTATCTGAAACTATCTTAACATTTTCTTTTCTATGCTTATATACAGTACTTAATGAGCAGAAACAACTGCCTGAAGGACTTTCCTTCCAAAAGCTGCTTCAGAAGAAGCAATAACATCAAAATGGTAGAATTTAGAAAAGTTATGTCAGGAAGACCAAGTAGCTGGATTCAGTGACGTGCGGTGACGTCAGAGGCTGGTGAGGCAGTGGCTAGGATATGCCTTCATTCTTTAGATATATATGTATTACATAGCTAATTGCTATTAAAGGGATACTAAACCCAAATGTCCACTTTCATTATTCAGATAGAGCATGCAATTTTAAGCAACTTTCTAATTTACTCCTATTATCAATTTTTCTTTTGTTCTCTTGCTATCTTTATTTAAATAGCAGGAATGTAAAGCTTAGGAGCCGGCCCATTTTAGGTTCAGCACCCTGGATAGCGTTTGCTTATTGGTGGATTCATTTACCTACCAATCAGCAAGCGTAACCCAGGTTCTGAACCAAAAATGGGCCGGCTCCTAAGTTTTACATTCCTGCTTTTTAAATAAAGATAGCAAGCGAACAAAGAAAATTTGAGAATAGGCGTAAATTAGAGAGTTGCTTTAAATTGCATGCTCTATCTGAATAATGAAAGAAGAAATTTGGGTTTAGTATCCCTTTAAGAGGTACTTTTACATATTTACCACACATTCAGTTAAACCTTCACTTTCTCTATTTCTAGTCCTGTTAGCTGCAGCTAAGGGACATTTAATTTGTTAATGGAAACACCAATATTTCTGCACTGCATAATGTGTACACAATCCTGTTCAATTCCTTTTTTTCATTATTTGTGTAAGTTTCCTTTCTCAGTGCCTCTTCTCTGCTTGTCACTTTTTTGTTGTCCCTGTCTTGTATGATAGCTAATCTCTGGATTTTATTTGTGACAGGGACACATAATTAAAAAAACTATTCATTCTTGCCCTTATTTAGTAAAATATTTGTTCTGCCCCCTTCTAATATGTGACTGCTTTGCAGCTTAAGTGAAGCTGGCTTTAGATTTGGGGGTGCTAAAGAAATGAATGGGAATACAACCCCCAAACTATCACATTTTTCTAAAAATGAAGGATGCTAACTGTGTACAACACACTGATATTGTAAAAGATCTGGGGCTAAGTGAAAAAAACAAACATTAGTAGTAATTTATAGAATGGAGTTCCAATAAATGTGAAAGGTAAATTACAGTAAGGGTTTATTCAGGAAAACATTTTCTGTTCGGTAATGTAAATAAAGCTATGGTTTTTAGCACGAGTCAACAATCAGAGAACAAAATAGATATCTTTCCTCAAACCTGCATGTGTAATTGTAGTTTCCTAGCAAGATGCTTTCTCTGAGTGTCCCTACAAGAAAAGGCTGCCTGAGAGGCAAATTCATATGAAACAAGCTGTCCAGCTGCAGGGTGGTGATTGCCCTACTGGGGTGCTGCCTGCCACAGTGCCACCTCCAGATATAGCCTATTATTACAGGTTAGGTAAATAAAGCACTTCATGTACTCACTATAATGCACCTAGTACAATAGAGGTAAAACAGAGCACTTCATGATTAAGTTACTGTAGTTAGGTTATATGAAACTGGACAGTTGTGTTCGCACTTCACCTGATGCAATACTTGCTTAAAAAAACAGATACAGGAGAAGTTGCAAACGGATCTGCAAATACTTCCTTTTCTTTTTCATTCTGTGGTTAAGTACATAAATTTAGTCAGCTAGTGACTTTGCTGTGCCTTTAAGAGATAGCTACACGCAATATACACCTAGATGAGAGTACCCTTCCCAGCTCTCTGTATCACCCGTGACCCCACTCACTCACTGTCAGACACTGAAAGACTGTCTGTCACTCCACCGGTCCACCCACATGGCTCTGCTCCTCTGTCCACTTCACCCCCGTCCGGAGTCCTCCTGAGTCCTGACTCCTCCATGACCTCCTAGTCCAGTAAGTCCACTTCACACAGTCACAACTGAGGGGAGGGCAGGGCACGCATTTGCACACAGTCTCTCAGCAGCAGCTCCCACTCCTGTAAGAGTCTCTTCCCGGCTGATGTCACGTGACCCACAGTGTCACTCAGCAGCTCAGCAGGAACGCCTCCCCGGCAGTGCTGATGCTGATTGGCTAAGCGATCTAGTTCCATCATGGAGGCGGTTTTGAGAACCGCCTCCATTGGAGCTTCTATGAGGGCCCATAGAGACACCACTGGGTGGCGCTAGCGCTAAGTAACCAGTGGAAGTTATTCAGATCCATGTTGCGCAATTAATGGAGGGCAGCGGACCGGCACACTGCCTCCTAATTGCGCAACAATGGATGCTGAATTTGGCAGCGCAAGCGCAGTACAAATAATAAAATAATAATGATGTGGCTAATCGCCGTGGGGGGTACCTTTGGGGCGGGGGTGGGCGTGGCTAAAATAATAAAAGCCAAAAAATACTTTTTTTATTTTTTTATTTAATAAATATTATTTTAAATCTTTTTTCTCTGATTGGACAGGGGAGGCTCCGCCTCCCCTGCCTCCTATTACTGCACGTCACTGGCTGGATTGCAAATTTGTTCAACAGACACCTCATTCTTAAAAGCCCAGAAAGATCCAACTGATCTAGCAGAATGGGCAGTAAGATGCATTTAGGAGAAGACTGTCCTGCCTCCAAGTAAGCCTTACAAATCAAAAGCTTCAACCAGGAAGCTAATGAAAGCGATGTAGCCTTTTGTCCCTTGCTAGGACTGGAAAAATGAACAAACAAACTAGAGAATTGTCTAAAAGTCTTAGTAGCCTGTAAATAGAATTTCAAAGCTCTGACAATATCCAAATGATAAAGAAGCCTCTGCTTATAAATATTTTGTTTAGGACAAAAATAAGGAACAAAAATCTACTGCTTAATATTGTCAGAAGATGCCACCTTAAGCAAAAAATCAAACAATTCTCAAAACTGCCTTATCCTGATGAACAAGATAAGGAGGCTTACAGGAAATAACAGATAATTCAGAAACTCTTTTAGCAGAAGAAATTGCCAAAAAAAAAATAACTTTCCAAGACAAAAGCTGAATATCTAAATAATACAGGGGTTCAAAAGGAGGAAGAACTTTAGCCCCCTGGTGCTACTAGAATTTGATCATTGATCATATAAACTTTAATTTGACAGCTATGGGGGAGTGGTTAGTATACATTATCATGATGTCCCATAGGGTTTAACACATGCACACTAGACACTGAGGCAGTTTAAATTAAGGTATTTAAACACAGTCATGGAATTATCATATATTTACCTGATGAAACAGTTGTATAACCAAGAAACGTGCTGTGGATGTACACATTTTATATTGTTTTATTAAAAGTAATATTTTTTAACATATACCTTGGACTGAGCAATATTGCTGGGGGTAGAAGTTCTCCTCTTCTCTCTATAGTGGTGCTTGTACCTGGAAGGATCCGCCACATTTGATGCGATACCCTGTTTTGCTTTATGGCACAGCATCTTGAGTCTTGCTTGGGCCATTTTTTGACTGGAGTGAGAGTCAGCTGGACAGCTCTTAATAGTTTACCCTGCTTCTTCAGCACTATCAAGTGCAACTTCACTTGTGAGTACGGCATATCTACACCACTGTGATATTTGTTACAGTGACATACTTCACTATTAGGGCGCCCTCTTTTCTACTTTGTTTTTATAGAACCCATGCCACCTGAACATGATTTCAACCACAAGGCCCTCCTGTTCAGGACTGCTAATGCCACATTTTTGGCATTAATATTAATAAAGCCAACAGTGTCACAAATGAAAGCATTAGCTGACCAAGACTTAATTGATTCTGAAACTCTTCACTAGCAGATTCATCTGAAAACTGTTCAGATAACCTATCACACCAAAGCAACACAAGCAATACTAATTGCTGGCCTAAAAAGGATACCTGCTTCCTATGAAAAGACTCTATTTTCCTATCCATAGGACTGTTGAAGGAAGTAGTACGTTTAACCAGAGTAGAAATAGTCCCATCCACCTTGGGGATAGTTTTTCAAAGCTCAATTTTAGTAGGAGGTAAAATAAACATATTTTAAAATTTTAAAGATGGATTAAAAAGGATACCAGGCTTAGACCACTCTTTAGATGTTATTTCAGAGATAGCATCAGGAACAATCAAAACTTCAGGTGATTTAGCAGTAGGTTTAAAGATGAAATCCAATGCTTAACAAACTTATCCTCAGAAACCTTAGGATCCTGAACCCGTAAAGTACATAAAACGACTTAAGAAAGAACAAAGTTGTTCAATTTTAAACAAAAAACAGGATGCTTCTGTATCTTGATCAGATACAAATATCTCACCCTCAGAGGACAAATCAGATTAACCAGGGTCTGAAACATGCAGCTTAAAAAATGTAGGTCTATTTAAATCAGATAAGCTAGAGGATGGACTTATAAGAAACTGATCTTTTATGCTTACTTTGAGGAGGCATACCCCCCAACACTTCAAACACAGAAAAAGCATATCAAATCTTTAAATCCTGGAGCAAAATCCAAAGAACTCCCCTTTATAGAACAAACAGATTTTTAGAAGCAAGAGCTGCATTAGACTGATGCTTTAAATGATCCATACAATAATTGGAAAGCTGAGCAAGAGGCATGGAGGCCTATTTATCAAGCCGTCAACTTACTTGCATTCGACGGCACCAATACGCTCGCCTAAGATCGCCTAATATCGCTGCCGCAGACCTGAATACTCTCTCCAAAGTTACCAAAAAAGCTGTTAAAAAGCCACGCACCAAGTCATCGATCTCGCTGCTCTTCGGCTTTTTCCCAGCTTTATTGGTATACTGTCACTAAACACCCACACTATACTACACTGTTTTACCCCTATCCCGCTGCTCCCAGACCCCGCCGCAACTAAATAAAGTTATTGACCCCTAAACTGCTGCTCCTGGAGCCCACCGCCTCTCTAATAAAGTTATTAACTCCTATCCTGCTGCTCCCGGAGCCCACTGCCACTCTAATAAACTTATTAACCCCTATCCTGCCACCTACATTATGTTATTAACCCTTAATCTGCCCCCCCCACACCGCCACCACCTAAATTATGTTATTAACCCCTAATCTGCCGTCCCCGACACCGTCGCCACCTACATTATACTTATTAACCCCTAATCTGCCGTCCCCAACGTTGCCGCCACTATATTAAATTTATTAACCCCTAAACCTAAGTCTAACCCTAACACCCCTAATTTAAATCTAATTTAAATAAATCTAAATAAAATTCCTCACATTAAGACCATGCATCGATTATAGGGGGTCTTAATCGTCTTACCATTAAGAATGCTTACCCTATTCCGCTCATTTTGGAACTCTTTGACCACCTCAAGGGAGCTTGACAGACCAGATGAGCGCTATTTTTGTCTCGGTTTTATTATGTGGTCTCCTACCTGCCTGGTAGTAAGAATGTTAGGGCTGATGCCCTCTCTCATCAATTTTCACCTCTGTCCAAGGAGGAGTCTGTACCTATTCCAGTTATACCTCCTGACCATATTTTGGCCACCATACGTACTAATTTGACTTCTCCCTTAGGGGAGGAGATCCTGGCTGCACAAACCAATGCACCTCCTGAGAAACCTAGTGGTAAGTGCTTTGCACCTGAGAATCTTCGAACTAAACTATTGCACACTTACCACTATCCTAAAGCCACAGGTCACCTGGGCAAGAACTGATTTGGTCTATCACTCGACAAATCTGGTGGCCTGGTCTTCGTTCTGATGTTGCTGCATATCTTGCCTCCTGCTCAGTCTGTGCACAGAATAAGACTCCACAACGTCTACCTGTGGGTCTTCTTCAACCTATTGCTAATGGTGAGCGTCCTTGGACACATCTTTCCATGGACTTCATTGTCGAGCTCCTTGTTTACAATGGTTATCCTAATGGTGGTTGACCGTTTTTCTAAAATGTGACATTGCATTCCCTTGAAGAAGTTGCCTACTGCTCAGGAGCCTGCTTCAATTTTTGCCCGGGAGGTCTTCCGTTTACATGGGTTACCCAAGGAGAAAGTCTCGGACCGGGGTAGCCAGTTTGTCTCCAGATTTTGGCGTTCCTTTTGTGCTCAAATGGTGATCCAGCTTTCCTTCTCGTCTGCATATCACCCTCAATCCAATGGGGCTTCAGAACAGTCTAATCAAGCTCTGGAACAGTTCCTCCGTTGCTAAGTCTCAGAGCACCACAATAATTGGTCTGAACTGTTACCTTGGCAGAGTTCACTCGTAATAGTGCTATTAATGCTTCCTTACAGTTATCCCCGTTTATGGCGAATTATGGGTTTCAACCATCCTTGTTGCCCGATTCATTCATGTTTTAGGAAATTCCAGCTTTGGAGGAGCATCTCCAGCAACTCCGTTCCACGTGGGTGCAGATGCAGGATTGCCTTCATCGTTCTATGCAGCGCCAAAAGTTCCAGGCTGATTGTAGGCGTCTACCCAAGCCTTCCTACTGAGTTGGTGAGAGGGTTTGGCGGTCCTCCCGCAACTTGAACCTTCGTGTGCCTTCCAATAAACTGGCTCCCCGTTATGTTGGTCTTTTTTGGATATTCCGACTGGTCAATCCTGTGGCCTACGCTCTTGACCTTCCTCCTGCAATGCGCATCTCCAATGTTTTTCATGTCTCCCCATTGAAACCATTGGTTTGTAATCAGTTTACTACTGTGTTGCCTCATCCCCATCCTATCTTTTTGACAACCATGAAGAATATGAGGTCAGCAGCATTATTGACTCTCGTATGTCCAGGGGTCGTGTACAGTATTTGGTTCACTGTAGGGGTTATGGTCCAGAGAAGTGTTCATGGGTTTGCTCCTCTGATGTTCATGCTCCTGCCCTCCTCTGTGCCTTCCATGCCCGTTTCCCCAATAAGCCTTTTGTCCTCCCGCGGGGGAGGGGTCGTTGAGGGGAGGGTACTGTCAGGGTTTTTTCCCTGCTTTGTTTGCCATGTGCTACTGGCAGCCATTTTACTCACCTTTCTTGCTGAATCTGGTTCAGAGTGTGTGATGCTGCTCATTTCCTGCACGCCCTCTTATGGCCAGACTGTTATACATCATCCGTGTGAGACAGGTTGCAGTCTCAGAATTGTGATGTCATCACTTATTATTTAAAGGGCCTCTGTTCAGTATGCTTTGCCCTTGTGTTGTCTCAGACCTGTTTGTGAGTTCCTGTGTATTAGCTGGCTAGTCTGACATCTCTTCTGGTTCCTAATCCCTGGCTTGTTCCTGACTTTGCTGTTCTCCTTATTCCTGATTCCGGCTTGTCTGACTACTCGCTTTGGCTCCTGACTCAGCTTGTCTGACTACCAGCTCTGGTTTTGACTCCTAGCTTGTTACTTGACTTGTGGACTTTTTATTATTTTTGTTATTAATAAAAGTGTGATTATTTTTGCACTTCTTATCTCAGTCATGTTCCTGGCACCCTGACAATGCGCAGTGTGCGTGCATATGAGTGTGTATGTGTAGTGTGCGTACATATGAGTGTGTGTGGTAGGGCTGCATGATTAATTGCATGATGCGATTAATAGCAATTTTAAATCGCCATGATTTTAAATCGCTGGAGTATGCAATTTTTTTTATATAAAAACGTGTTCTGTCTGTGATCTCAGTAGCAGCCGATCAATCTGTCTAAAAGCAGAGCCCATGCAGGAGAGTGAAGAGGAGGGAAAGTCACTTACTTATATTTCCCCCTAGAGACGTCTGCGGTCTGAAACTTAGGGTATGTACTATGGCTGCACGGTTAATCGTATGATGCGTTTAATCGCGATTTTAATTTGCGGCAATATGCAATTTTTTTTATTACAAAAAAAATCCTCAATGCAGTACAGTCAGTCACATTGGAGCTCCCGTGATTTAAATTCACAGTAATTTAAAATCATGATATAATTGCATCATGCAATTAATCGTGCAGCCCTAGTGTGTGGGGTGTGCATGCATATGAATGTGTGTATGTGTGGTGTGCATGCATATGAATGTGTGTATTAGGTTGTATGTGTGGTGTGTGTGTATATGTGGTGTGTGTGTATATGAGTAGTGTGTGTACATGTCTGTGGTATGCATGCATATGAATGTGTGTATATGGTGTATGTGTGGTGAGCGTGTATATGAGTGTGTGTATGTGTGGTGTGCATGAATATGAGTGTGTATGTGTGGTGTGCATGAATATGAGTATGTGTGGTGTGCATGAATATGAGTGTGTATGTGTGGTGTGCATGAATATGAGTGTGAATGTGTGGTGTGCATGAATATGAATATGAGTGTGACTGTGTGGTGTGCGTGCATATGAGTGTGAATGTGTGGTGTGCGTGCATATGAGTGTGAATGTGTGGTGTGCATGCATATGAGTGTGAATGTGTGGTGTGCATGCATATGAGTGTGAATGTGTGGTGTGCGTGCATATGAGTGTGAATGTGTGGATGTGGTGTGTGTATATGTAGTGTGTGTATATGTAGTGTGCCTGCATATAAGTGAGTGTGTATGGGAGGGCCACTTTGCCTTAAATGCCCGTGCCTATTTTTGGTCCCAGTCCGGCCCTGGTTATAGTGTATCTTTATTACAACTAATGAATTAAATTCCATTTAAAATATTGCTAACATTCCGTATCTGTTTATACAGTGGGGAACATTTACCATCACTTTAATTTTGAAATCAGAAGTGAAAAGGGGAAAGTGTACCAATACTTTATTGAGCAGTTAAAAAGATAAAAAACACATCAATTTTAGGAGAATGTACTAATATGTTAGGGATTTTCATTATTGAACAAATGTTTTGTATCCCACAAAGAGATTAAACATATAGGGTCCAAAGTAGAAAGGGACAGATGGACCAGGTTCCCAATTTTGCATTGAGGTACAGTGTCTGCTGCCTGTGTTTTGGAGTGCAAAACGATTTACTTGTGCAACACCTCCCCCGCTTGCATGACCAATCACGTGAGGGCTGAGCCTGTCAATCACCCTGAACAAGTGAGTTTGGGGCGATTTATCTCTGCCACCTCGGAGGTGGTGAAGAGGTTATAAAGCTGCTGTTGTATGGCTGCAGCTTTGTAAGTTGTTGTAAGCATGCTTGCTGCTTAGTACATAGAACCAATAGTTAATTTCCACTCAAAAGCCACAATGTATTTCCACTCCTGAGCATGAGAGGGAGCAAATCAGGAATAGCATACATTCATTGTTCCCATCATTGTCTGAGACATGCACTAAACCGTCTTAAATGGACACTAAACCCCAAAAAAATCTTTCATTATTCAGATAGAGAATACGATTTCAAACAACATTCCAATTTACTTCTATTGTCTAATTTGCTTCATTCTTTAGATATCATTTGTTGAAGAAGTAGCAAAGCACATGAATGAGTCAATCACATGAGGCATCTATGTGCAGCCACCAATCAGCAACTACTGAACCTATCTAAATATGCTTTTCAGCTTTTCAGCAAAGGATATCAAGAGAATGAAACAAATTAGATAATCGAGGTGAATTAGAAAAATGTTTAAAATTACACGATCTTTCTAAATCATGAACGAAAAAAAAATTGTGTTTAATATCCCTTAAACATCAAAGATGGGCTAGTTCAGGGGATTAGCTATGTAGTTAAACACACACTTACAAGCACACATTTGTGCAATTAAAAATGCTTTAATGTATCCAAAAGCACCAGAAAATAAAATAATTGCATTATGATGTCTCAATAACACAAATGTAAGATAGAGTTTCAGTACCATGGCCTCACTGTAAACCATTGGCATCTTCAATAGCCCTGTTGCACTTTTTACATAGACAAGCTATATTGACCTCATTTCATTCTCTATACATATCTTTTTTTAATCTGCAAAATCATTATCAAAAACACTGACTGGAATTGCAGACAAAATGTACTTTTCAGAACATGCCAGGGCATTGAAAAATAAAGTTTAGGTCAGAAAGGAAAACTCTTGTAGTTCCTCGTTATTGCATTGTTTGTAAGTTGAGGGATAAACTGATGATCAGTCGAATCCTAATAACAATGGGAATAAATGTCTTAGATTTGAAATAGAGAATGATCAAAATGAAAAACAAGTTCATTACAGGAGAAAGGACCTTTCTTTAGTAAGCCAAAAATATGTATGAGTCCACAAACAGTTCTTTCATGTACTCCCTTTTTGAGACATATGCTCTATTTTCTTTGTTTGATTATTGCATTCTTTAAGCTTCCTCTGTAGCAGTGCCTTAGACTATTCCTCGACACACTAGTGTAGTGTATATTACCCTAATTTCTATCTTTTCTCTTCTTTTTTCATACCTCAAAGTTCCCTTAATTTGCCCTTTCCCACTTCCTCTAGTCCTTGTGTTTTCTTCAAGCTTTATAGCTGTCTTCTTTTCACTTTCTTCTCTTATTTAATTGGGACCCTTTCTTCTTCTTCTGATAAAAAGCCTCACTTTTTTTCTTTTCAACTGCTTCCCTGAATTGCAACTGCACCAATTCTGCTTCCCTTTAATTTTGTTAAATCCTGACTGCAGAGTCATAGCAGCTGTGATACAGAAATGCAGATGAATAGAAAATGCTAATAAGGTTTTTTTTTGTAGAAAGTGGTAAAAAGCTCTGATTAAAAAATGTCCCTATTACCCAAATCCCAACAATAGTACGAGAATCTATGTGTCCTTGAGAATTTTCTATTCACACATACAGTGCTCCAAGCAGAGGCTTGAAGTTCACATATAGACAGTGTGTTCATGAGAAATCAGGTAAATCAAAATGTACAGCTGTCAACTTGAAGTAATGAGTCTCTGCCATTGTGGTGCCCACCCAAAGCTTGATAAAACACGAACAAAATGTAAAGAAAGCACGGGTCAGTTGGCTAAGCTGCTTTGCATTTCTTACATTGATTTTGTAAAAAATAAAAAAAATTCCATGATCCTAAGTTGTTCTATTGCAACTGGCTATTTTACTTCCAGGAATGGAATATCATAGAATATCCAGTCAAATCCCAGTGCTTTGAAATGTATCAAAATATACATAGATATAAATACTAGTGCATAGGAATTGCACTACTACTAGTACATTACAAAACCCAAGAAACTGCTGCTAACCAGGACATGGAAGAAATGCACTCCTATAAAAATCTCTTTATAATGATATCCTATGCGATTTTCATCAAGATCATAGTACAAAGGTAGACTCAGAATTGGTTGCGTCTTTAGAACTATATGGAAGCAGTATTTGCAACAGTGTAACAATGTTTTACATATAGTCCTCAAGACATATCTACTCTCAAGAGCCTGCCTCTCACTCCAGTCTCATGTCCTGGTAACTCATCTGTTGTCCAACACTTCTATTGACAGGTGCCTTATGCTATTTATTTGCATAGAGCAGCCCTGTAGCACTATTCTCTGGCTTAAAGCTTCTTAATTCACTATCGCCTAGATTTAGAGTTTTGTTGGTAAAGACCCGCGTAGCTAACGCAGCTTTTTTTCCCAACGCACCCTTAAGACAACGCTGGTATTTAGAGTTGTCTGAAGGGCTGCGTTAGGCTCCAAAAAGGGTGCGTTGAGCCGAATGTACCGCCACTTCAACTCACAATACCAGCGTTGCTTACGGTAGCGGTAAGCTGGCAAAACGTGCTCGTGCACAATTCCCCCATAGGAAACAATGGGGCAGTTTGGGATGAAAAAAAAGCAGCGTTAAGCTCCCAACGCAGCCCCATTGTTTCCTATGGGGAAACACTTTCTAAGTCTGCACCTAACACCCTAACATGAACCCCGAGTCTAAACACCCCTAACCTTACACTCATTAACCCCTAATCTGCCGCCCCCGCTATCGCTGACACCTGCGTTATATTATTAACCCCTAATCTTCCGCTCCGGACAACGCCGCAACCTACATTATACCTATGTACCCCTAATCTGCTGCCCCTAACATCGCCAACCCCTATATTATATTTATTAACCCCTAATCTGCCCCCCCCAACATTACCGCTACCTTACCTACACTTATTAACCCCTAATCTGCCGACCGGACCTTGCCGCTACTCTAATAAATGTATTAACCACTAAAGCTAAGTCTAACCCTAACCCTAACACCCCACTAAATTAAATATAATTTTAATCTAACGAAATAAAATAAATCTTATTAACTAAAGTATTCCTATTTAAAACTAAATACCTGTAAAATAAACCCTAATATAGCTACAATTTAACGAATAATTATATTGTAGCTATTTTATGATTTATATTTATTTTACAGGCAACTTTGTATTTATTTTAACTAGGTACAATAGTTATTAAATAGTTATTAACTATTTAATAGCTACCTAGTTAAAATAATTACAAAATTACCTGTAAAATAAATCCTAACCTAAGTTACAATTAAAACTAACACTACACTATCAATAAATTAATTAAATAAATTACCTACAATTACATACAATTAAATAAACTAAACTAAATTACAAAAAAAACAACACTAAATTACAAAAAATAAAAAAAGATTACAAGAATATTAGGCTAATTACACCTACTCCAAGACCCCTAATAAAATAAAAAAGCCCCCCAAAATAATAAAGGTCCCTACCCTATTCTAAATTAAAAAGTAACCAGCTCTTTTACCAGCCCTTAAAAGGGCTTTTTGCGGGGCATGCCTCTAAGTAATCAGCTCTTTTGCCTGTAAAAAAAAATACAACTCCCCCCAACATTAAAACCCACCGCCCACATACCCCTACTCTAACCCAACCCCCCCTTAAATAAACCTAACACTACCCCCCTGAAGATCTCCCTACCTTGAGTCGTTTTCACCCAGCCGGGCACCGATGGACCTAAAGAGGACATCTGGAGTGGCAGAAGTCTTCATACTATCTGGGCAGAAGAGGACATCTGGACCGGTAGACATCTTCATCCAAGCGGCATCTTCTATCTTCATCCATCCGGAGCGGAGCCAAGCGGAGCCATCTTCTTCCAGCCGACGCAGATCCAATCAGCCAATCAGATTTTTCCTACCTTAATTCCAATTGGCTGATAGAATCCTATCAGCCAATCGGAATTCGAGGGACGCCATCTTGGATGACGTCATTTAAAGGAACCTTCATTCGGCGAGTAGGCGTCGGTTGAAGAGGATGGATCCGCGTCGGCTGGAAGAAGATGGCTCCGCTCCACTCCGGATGGATGAAGATAGAAGACGCCGCTTGGATGAAGATGTCTGCCGGTCCAGATGTCCTCTTCTGCCCGGATAGGATGAAGACTTCTGCCGCTCCGGATGTCCTCTTTTGGTCCATCGGTGCCCGGCTGGGTGAATACGACTCAAGGTAGGGAGATCTTCAGGGGGTAGTGTTAGGTTTATTTAAGGGGGTTTGGGTTAGAGTAGGGGTATGTGGGTGGTGGGTTTTAATGTTGGGGGGAGTTGTATTTTGTTTTACAGGCAAAAGAGCTGATTACTTAGGGGCATGCCCCGCAAAAAGCCCTTTTAAGGGCTGGTAAAAGAGCTGGTTACGTTTTAATTTAGAATAGGGTAGGGACCTTTATTATTTTGGGGGGCTTTTTTATTTTATTAGGGGGCTTAGAGTAGGTGTAATATTCTTGTAATCTTTTTTTTATTTTTTGTAATTTAGTGTTTGTTTTTTTTGTAATTTAGTTTAGTTTTTTTAATTTTATGTAATTGTAGCTAATTGATTTAATTAATTTATTGATAGTGTAGTGTTAGCTTTAATTGTAATTAGGTTAGGATTTATTTTACAGGTAATTTTGTAATTATTTTAACTAGGTAGCTATTAAATAGTTAATAACTATTTAATAGCTATTGTACCTAGTTGAAATTAATACAAAGTTGCCTGTAAAATAAATATAAATCCTAAAATAGCTACAGTATAATTATTCATTATATTGTAGCTATATTAGGGTTTATTTTACAGGTAAGTATTTAGTTTTAGTTTTAAATAGGAATATTTTAGTTAATAAGATTTAATTTATTTTGTTAGATTAAAATATTGTAGCTATATTAGGGTTTATTTTACAGGTAAGTATTTAGTTTTAGTTTTAAATAGGAATATTTTAGTTAATAAGATTTAATTTATTTTGTTAGATTAAAATTATATTTAATTTAGGGGGGTGTTAGGGTTAGACTTAGCTGTTACGGTACCAACAGTGTACCAAGGGTTAATACCAGATGAACAATGTCCTGCATAGGGAATCAGCAATTCACAACCCAGCCAGTTTCAGGTTTAAAACAGAATGTCTACTTTATTTGAAGGCAGCACACAGATTTATACACCCTGGCTTCAGGTTACAAAGGGCATTGGTTTAACAGTAAAGCAGACATATGAACAATGCATCAAACTGCTAACAATTGTCTATTGACAGGTAAAACAGATTAACATATTAAGTTAATTAACTAGGGAAGAACGTTTACTCAGACAATCTGATGTTGGGCAGTCTAGTTAACATAATCACACAAGGACACAATCAGTTTACCCAGACAGACTCCTGAGACACAATCAGATCTGAAACATACATAGAATACATCTTATTACTGAATATAGGAACAGTTCTTATTAGCTATAAAGTCTTTTATGCCCACTTGGCTTATAGAGTCACAATTGCTCCCACAAGGGGCACTCACACCCTGTACCCATCCTGTATTTATGGATACAGGGTGACATAGACATAAGACAGAGTTATGAAAGTACATGGGGTGTCCAGCATATAACATTCCATATTTCCATGCAGTCTCTGGGTATCCTTAAGCCCATGTACCTCCAGCCCAAAGAATGTTCCATAACAGGCCCTCCAATGTACAATGGCGAGATTGGTTTTGTCACATCTCTCCCCTTTTCCAAACAGACTAACAGGGTATCTGACCTCCTGCCGGTCAGTGCCCTGGTTAGTCCAGCAACCCACCCATAAAACACAATTAGTAGTACAGCCCACCCACAATAAATGGTTACTACACCTGAGTACGGGGAAAACTTGTCCATGTCCAGGTACCTCACCACAGCTGTGTGGGGGACTGGTACGCTGAATTGGTGGGTTGCGAGGTGGGCAGAGACCAGCTGTACTCTGCCCGGGTGCCAGACCTACCATGGAAGTAGCCTGGTGGGAGCCTGGTTGCTGGAGGGGGAGACCGACTGTCTCCCCTTTGGATACATAGCTGTGCTGCTGGAGGGGGAGACCAATCGTCTTCCCTTTGGCTAAACAGCCGTGTTGCTGGGGGACAGGACCAACTGTCCCTACCCCTTTTAACGCAGCCTGCCGCTGGGGAATGGAGTCTGGGCTCCCAAAGTCAGGCTCTGCAAAGGACTCCCATAACAAGCCAGGACCATCAAACTCCTCTCCCTCTGGTTTGTCATGCTTGGCTGTCCAGGGTATATAATGTGCCATATACCACCAGAGCGCCTGGTAGGCATGTCAGTTTGCTGGGACAATCCATCTGGATTCCCGTTATGAGAGAGAATTCCTGTCCATACAAACAAGGGTTCAAATTCCTCAGTGCCCAGACCAGGGCCAAACAGTCCTTCAAAATCCCATCAGCTTCTTTACGAGTTTTCTGTACCTGCTCTTTATAGGTATCCACAATCCCTTCATACTGACATAGGGTGCCCTTGAGTTGCTGCACCTCACTATGAGCCAGCGTCAGCTTCTCCTCAAGTGTCGCTAAGTTTGTCTTTAAGGTTTCATGTCCCACTCTCAAGCTGGTGTTTTCTGCAGTCTGTCGGTGCAGCTTGTCTAGCAGAGATTCACGTTCTAAACGTGCTTTTTCCTCTGCGCTCCTCTTCTCCTTCATCAGCGCATTGTAACGGGACCTCCACATATCAATAGCGGATAGAGATTTACTGAGCTCATCGTCCTGGGGCTTAGCAGCAGGTGGGTCAGTCTCTGCTGCATGGATCTGGGCACGGGTAGTCACAGAGTTAACATCAGCGGGACCCATAGGAGCGTAGGCAGAAACAAGGGGGGCCAAGTCATTTCCAAGAAGAACATCAGCAGGTAAGTCCTTCTTGACCCCCACATTCACAGGTCTAGCGCCCACTCCCCAATCCAAATGTACCCTGGCAACAGGTAGGCTGAACACATCGCCCCCTGCTAACCTCACAGCCACAGTGTCTCCCGTGTACTGTTTCTCAGACACCAAGTTCTTTTGAAGCAAGGTCATGGTAGCACCAGTATCCCGTAGACCACTGACCTTCTTCCCATTCACTTTAACCAGTTGCCGGTTATTCCGATGGGCAGCTTGCACAAGGTCTGCCTCATGTAGGATGCTCCAGCATTCTTGCGCCTCTACGTAGCGGGCCGTAGGCTGAGGATTACGTGGGATTCCGCCGGCGGGTCTTCTCCAGGACTGCGCTTGGTTCGCTGCATTTAGGGGACACTCTGGTCTTTTGTGCCCTAGTTGCTTACATCTAAAGCACCGAATAGGTTGTGAGTAGCACCGCAAATTGAACAGGGCTCTCTGAGGGTAGTTCGTGGCCGGAGGCCGTGTGGTATAGCGGTGCGCCGGGGTTTGGTAACTGGCAGCTGCTGGGGTGACTGGGGGTCTGTACTCCACTCTAGCAGGGGGCTTAGTGGTAGCAGTGTCCAGTTTGCGGGCATCCGTATACTCATCTGCCAAGCGAGCCGCTTCCTGCAGGGTGGAGGGTTTACGGTCCCGAACCCACTCTCGAACTCCTGCGGGTAACTTGTCGAAGCAATGTTCCAACAGGAATAGCTGCATCACCTCTTCCCCAGATATGGCTTGGCACCCCGCTATCCAGTGAGCTGCTGTGCGGTGCACCTTACATGCCCACTCAAGGTAGGAATCTCCAGCTAATTTAACAGTGTCTCTGAACCGCCTCCGGTATGCCTCCGGTGTAACCGCATACCTGGAGAGCAGAGCCTCTTTTACAGTATTATAATCCCTGACTTCCTCATCTGGAATGGCCCGAAAAGCCTCTCTGGCCCGGCCGGATAATTTTCCAGATAATATCGTGACCCAGTCCTCTGCGGGTACCTTGTGTAGTGCACATTGCCTCTCAAAATCCGCAAGGTACCCATCAATCTCTCCTTCTGTTTCCAGGAAGTTTTTAAAAGCTGCAAAATTTACTTTTCTCTTTTCCATCTTAGTCAGTATTGTAATAATCCCCCTCTTCCTGAGGTTACTGGCTTGTGTAGTTGCTCTTCTGGGCGATAAGGTTCATTCCGTCGCTGCCACCAATGTTACGGTACCAACAGTGTACCAAGGGTTAATACCAGATGAACAATGTCCTGCATAGGGAATCAGCAATTCACAACCCAGCCAGTTTCAGGTTTAAAACAGAATGTCTACTTTATTTGAAGGCAGCACACAGATTTATACACCCTGGCTTCAGGTTACAAAGGGCATTGGTTTAACAGTAAAGCAGACATATGAACAATGCATCAAACTGCTAACAATTGTCTATTGACAGGTAAAACAGATTAACATATTAAGTTAATTAACTAGGGAAGAACGTTTACTCAGACAATCTGATGTTGGGCAGTCTAGTTAACATAATCACACAAGGACACAATCAGTTTACCCAGACAGACTCCTGAGACACAATCAGATCTGAAACATACATAGAATACATCTTATTACTGAATATAGGAACAGTTCTTATTAGCTATAAAGTCTTTTATGCCCACTTGGCTTATAGAGTCACAATTGCTCCCACAAGGGGCACTCACACCCTGTACCCATCCTGTATTTATGGATACAGGGTGACATAGACATAAGACAGAGTTATGAAAGTACATGGGGTGTCCAGCATATAACATTCCATATTTCCATGCAGTCTCTGGGTATCCTTAAGCCCATGTACCTCCAGCCCAAAGAATGTTCCATAACAGGCCCTCCAATGTACAATGGCGAGATTGGTTTTGTCACATTAGCTTTAGGGGTTAATACATTTATTAGAGTAGCGGCAAGGTCCGGTCGGCAGATTAGGGGTTAATAAGTGTAGTTAGGTGGCGGGGACGTTGGGGGGGGGCAGATTAGGGGTTAATAAATATTATGTAGGTGTCGGCGATGTTAGGGGCAGCAGATTAGGGGTTCATAGGGATAATGTAGGTGGCGGCAGTGTGCGGTCCGCAGATTAGGGGTTAAAAATATTTATTATAGTGGCGGCGATGTGGGGGGACCTCGGTTTAGGGGTACATAGGTAGTTTATGGGTGTTAGTGTACTTTAGAGCACAGTAGTTAAGAGCTTTATAAACCGGCGTTAGCCCATAAAGCTCTTAACTACTGACTTTTTTTTGCGGCTGGAGTCTTGTCGGTAGAGGGTCTACCGCTCACTTCAGCCAAGACTCTAAATACCAGCGTTAGGAAGATCCAATTGAAAAGATAGGATACGCAATTGGCGTAAGGGGATCTGTGGTATGGAAAAGTCGTGGCTTGAAAGTGAGACCCTTTCCTGGCTGACTCTAAATACCAGTGGGCGGCTAAAAGCAGCGTTAGGACCCCTTAACGCTGCTTTTGACGGCTAACGCAGAACTCTAAATCTAGGCGTATATTAGTTCTGAGAGGAGTCTATAGGGCCGCTATATTAAAGTGCGGACAGACATGATACAATGTAGCGTATCATGTCTGTCGCACATCAATAAATGCCGACAGCATACGCTGTCAGCATTTATCAGAACTAATCTTGTGAACTGCTTGTGCAATGCTGTCCCCTACAGGGGGTGTCAAACAGCCTAATCATATAGGATCAGGTGGATTGATGTCCGCAGCCTCAGAGCAGGCGGACAAGTTATGAAGCAGCAGTCTTTAGACCGCTGCTTCATAACTTCTGTTTCCGGCGAGCCTAAAGGCTTGCGCGTAAACAGGGGTATTAAGCTCCATTCGGAGCTTGATAATTCGCCCCCAAAATCTTGTTTCATACCAAAGAAGGAGACACATGGAAGACTGATTTTAACACCTGTGTGGCCACTATGATTAAAAAATTATGCCATTCAGGTTAAGCAATGCCAGCAGTCTTTCAACATATTGTAAAAATATTCAGAACAACAAATTTTTCATTGTCTACCTTGATGACAATTTCATTTGTGACAAGTCATTTAAAGAACACATTTAGAATATTAGAAAAATTCTAAAATTTTTAAGAGACAATCTACAGCAATCAAATTGTGGAACTCATTGCCCAAGGTGGTAGTGAATGCCAATACCTTAGAATACATTTAAAAAAAATGGCTTAGATACATAGCTAACTAGAAACAGAATTCAGGGATATGATTGTTTGTGTTAAACAGGTCACCTTTTTAATAGGATTAGGTTCAGCTCAATTGAAGAATTTATTGTAAATCAGTTAGGATCTGTATAGACTAAAATCAATGGACTTCTGTCTTCTTCCAACCTCATCTACTGTGTTACTATGTATGCTAAAGTCTAGAAAAGTTTCTTTCCTTGGTTACATCATTGCCTCAAGTCTTTGCGATGGATCTGGAGAAAGCATCATCTGTTCTTCATTGGCCTCCTCTTTTGTAAACCATTACAGGAGATTCATTGGATGGTTCTCCACTATCATAGCCCCCTTGAAAGCCCTTTCATTTCAAGAGGTGCTATCATCAAATTCTGGTTGTTTCATGCAAAAGATGCATTTCACTAACTAAAACAGGGTCAAATTGATGCATCGGATGTAGGGGCAGGAGCAGTTCTCAGTTAAATACATTCACTGGCAGGATTTATCACGTAGCCTTCAATTCAAAGAATTTCTCAAAAATAAAGTAATAAATTATGTCAGGAACAAAACTACTGGCCATTAAATTGGCCCTAGATGAATGGAGTCACCTGTTGGAGGACAATCAGGAGCTTTTTCTCATCCTGACAGATTACAAGAATATTCTGTATCTACAGTCTGCTAAAAACCCACTTCAAATAGGGCCCCAACCACCGATGTAGGCGATGCTGGTGGTGTCATCACGCTCCCATTGACTTCTATGGGAGAGACATCACCGCTCTTCGGAACTGCTCAGCCATGCTACTTTTTCTTTGAAAATCTGTTGTGATTTTCAAAGAATTGGGGCATGGCTGAACAGTGAAAGCAATGTTTTGAATATCGGGGCCTTAGAGTCTATAAAGCAAAGGGAACTGCCATGTTGTAACGTAGGTTTCTTTCTCTGGTGTGGCCAATTAGAGATAGGTATAAAATGGTCACTTGGGTGTGCAGTCAATAGATGTGTGGAATATAATAGTGTTGAGCACTTCCATTCCTAACAGGAACTACAAAGTTCACAAATTCATAATGGAATTATAGGAAAAGGGGACGAAATAAGAAATGAAAGTATATTGCAGAGATTTTTAAACATACAATTTTTTCATTTCATATCATCATATCAAAGTGTTTAATGTCCCTTTAAAGCTACAGGTGAAAAAGTTCAAAATCAGAGAAACCTCTATGTCTAAGGACTAACCGTTCAATTTCCATGCCATCAAATTCAGAGACTTCCGATCCAGATGGAAAAACAGACCTTAAGACAGAATGTCTGACCACAGAGGAAGAGGCCAAGGAGGGCTACTGGACATCTGAACCAGATCTGCATACCAAATCCTGCAAATCCAAGCTGGGGCAATCAGGATTACTGAATATTTCTCTAGACTTATCTTGAAGATCACTTTGGGAAGAAGTACCAGAAGAGGAAACATATAAGCAAGCTGAAATAACCAAGAAGCTACTAGAGCATCCACAAAATCTGCCTGAGGATCCATGGACCTCACAAAATACCTGGGGAGTTTGTTGTTCAAACGAGAAGCCATCAGATCTATATCTGGGAGACCCCAAAGACCCACAATCTGATAGAACACATCCTGGTGAATAGACCATTCCCCTGGATGTAGAGATTGATGACTGAGAAAGTCTGCTTCACAGTTGTTCATTTCTGAAATATGAATCACAGAGGCTAGACAGGAATTGGTTTCTGCCCATGAGAGGCTTTAAAACAGTTTCCTTAAGGCTAGGGAACTGTGAGTTCCCCCCTGATGGTTGACTTAAGCCACTGTGACATTGTCTGTTTGGAAATGGAGATGAGACTCCCTTTTCAACAGAGGTCAAGTCTGAAGAGCCCTGAAAATAGCACAGAGTTCTAGAATATTTATTGGCAACTTTGCTTCCAGAGGATCACAAACTCCCTGTTCTCTCAGAGACCCCAAAACATCTCCCCAACATGAAATATTTTCATCTGTTGTGATCACACTCCAGGTAGGACAATCAATGGAGCCCCCCTGAATAATGAACTTATGATCTAGCCACCAAGTCAGAGACTGACTTGTACTGGGTTCCAGAAAATTCTGTTGAGATAGCGAAGTATGATCCCTGCACCACTTACAAACCATACAAAGCTAAAGAGGTGTCATATGAAATTGTGCAAAAAGAATTGCACCTGAAGCTTCTGAGACCTAGAATTTCCATACAAAGAATAAAAGAGGGGAAAAGAGAGGGACTTAAGGTTTAGACAAGCTGACACAAATTTTAACCTTCTCTGCTCTGTAAGAGAAAGACTCATGGAGACTGAATCTAATTGAAAAGACTGACACCAAGCCTTCTTAAAAAGTCATAACCTGCCCCCTAACAGAACCTCTGGATCGGGAGCTACACCTTCATGAAGATTTGGTAGAAGGGATAGATTTCTTAGCCTGCTTTGACTTATTCCAGATAACACTAGGCCTCCAGACTGGACCAGAGGTGCCGTGCTTCTGATGCAGGAGAGTCAACTTTCTGTTCCTTCTTGTCATGAGGAAGTAAGTACCCTTTACCTCCATTAACAGTAGATATAATAAAATCTAAATCAGAACCAAACAATTTCTTTCTCTGGAAAGAAAGAGACAAAGATCTGGACTGCTTGTAAAAAGGCCCTTCTATGAAAGGACTCTAATTTCCTTTCCAAAGGGTCTTTAAAAGAAGTACTGTCTTCCAAAGGGATAGTAGTACGCTTAGCCAGAAATAGCCCCATCAACCTTAGGAAGAGCTTCCCACAATTCAACATCAGCAGCAGGTAAAGGATATAACTTTTTAAACCTTACAGAAGGATTGGAATAATTACCAGGCTTAGCCCATTCCCTAGATACCATCTGAGAGACAGCCTCAGGGATAGAAAAAACCTCAGGGAGCGTAACAGTTTTAAAAACTGAAGCTAAATGATTAAAAGGCTTTTCATCATAAACTTTAGAACCTTTAAACTCTAAAGCAAGTAAAACAATTTTCAAAAGAGAATGAATATGTTAAATTTTAAATAAAAAAAGAGGATGTTTCAGAGATATTTCACTCCTTATGATAAATCTGTTGCACTCTCCTGTAATGAACAAACAGAAGGAGCAGTAATACCCAGAGAAGCAGCATTAGGTTGGTCTGAATGCATTAACATAGATAAACATGAGTCACATAAATAAGCTGGAGGAAAAATGTCAGCTTTTTTACAATAAACATAATTAATATAGGTATGAAGGTGTTCAGGGGACTTGCCTTTTAAGGTAGATTTAGGGACAGAACCAGACAGCTCTATTATTATAATTAAAACCCCTAAAAAAACACTCTTGAGGAATGGAAAAAACTTACCTGACAGTTAAAATTGAATTAAGTGTGCAAGACCAATGACCTATATGCGCTAACCCAACATGCATAATCCAGCCGAAGCGCAAAAAAATTAAAACTACTGAGCGCACTAACGTGTGCTATCCCAACAAGCGCTAAGCGGACGTGTGCCATTCTGATGTGCGTAGGCCGGCAGAGGTTTATTGAATAGGAGTATATTGTAGATCCATAGAAGGAGGCAAAAGACAAGTCCCTGCAACCAATTATAGAGGGTCTGTGACAGATTTCCCCTGAGGCAAAAAAGTTGCAAGAAACAATACCTGATATACATGCCACTGACAAGCACTGTACTCTGAGGGGAAACCGGGCCTCAGTATAGACTGAGAACCTCTCTCTCTGAAGAATCAAATGTATTCATTCTTCGACCACCTCCAGCGGAGGCAAAGTAAAGACTGAGGTAAATGTGAGGTGGTAGGGGTTTTACAAAGCTCTTGGGATTTGGGAATCTTTGCCTCCTCTTAGTGGTGAGGAAGAGTAATTCCCAGGAGTTATGGATCGTGGACTCTCACCACCTGCATGAAAGAAAAAGTTAACCAGTTTTCATAAAAAACAAAAACAAAACTTTTTTAGCAGGCATTTTTGTTCATTTTAGTTTAATGTCCCTTTAATTAACTTAGAAGAACATGAAATCATTTTATAATTAGGCAGAGATGGCCAAAGTAGACAAAGATGCCCGCTTCACACACTCGGTGCTGCTATTTCACCTCTGGCCATCTTAGTTGAGGGCACCACACGCGTTCGGTGAATGGGGGAATGCAGGGGCTGCTTCAGATTTTGGTGCCTACGGCACATAGGCTGTGAATCTAGCCCTGATAACACATATGCTCAATCAACAATTTGGAACAGCATCAGAGGTTTTTATCTGATATTTCAAGTCCGTTAAAGATACATTAAGTTCAAAATTAAAATTAAATTCCCCATAAAAGATTTAATTATGCTTTGTAGTGTATTTTAATTATCTATTAGTCTATTTTTACTGTAATTTAAATCTGAAAATTGCTATAGTGTACCCCTTGGAATTCAGAATTCTGACCCTCCTACAAGCTGCAGGATGACTGCTTGATATGCGCACGTGCTCATTTATATCTCCCACAGGTTGGCAGCAGCAGCAAAGAAAATGCAATAAAGATACTCAATATGCTTTTCAAGGGGTGTGTCCGAGAACTGCCAAAAATACACGTTTTGCTAACAAAATTTTAGTTGTAATGCATTCTGTATACAGATATTTTAATGCAGTGAATAATTTCTGATTTCTGAAGCATTCATAAAATAAAAATTTTGTAACTTTTAATCAGAATTACTAGACTTGGGATGCATTACACAAAAAATTTAAAATATTGGTAATAATAATCAATAACAAAAGGAATTACAGCACCATGGTCGATTCCCCACAGCAGATAATGACCCTCTTGGGGGAAAAAGAAGCAGATAAAGTTAGCACAGTAAAAGACGTCTTGTTTCCTGATAAATAAACTGTTCAGTGGCTACCCAGTCTTGCTTGGTGAAGCACGAATCATGCAGCATAAAGAACAAAAACAAACTATTTAAATGCTAAAGCACACTTCTTTTCATAAGTGTAAATGAAGAATGAATATTGACTTCTTATTGAGTGAAATTTCCAGTTACAAAATAATTACAAAGATAATATGGTGGTAAATAGGAAATTTCATTCAAGATCAATAAGGTGCCAAATGGTCAGCTCGCCATTTCTAGGTAATGCTTAATGATAACTGGAACAATATTATTAAGTTTAAATTGCATAAATATAGAACTATGTGAAATACACAAACATATCAAAAATTGAAAGAATGTGACAATTTTAATTAAGTGGAAAACTTTTAAAACATATTTTTTATACCATTTAATTGTTTGCAAAACTATTTGCTGTATTTTTAACTAAAAAATGAATGCAATGCAGATGGTAATAACATTATTTATACCTAAAATACAAACTTTCTGGTACATTTTTATAGAGACCCAGACTAGTGTATTGCCCAATGGAAACTAGGTTGTGTGAAGCAATTCTTTAATGACCAAATTAGTTTTGCTTAACAATAATTGTACAACATAAATGTTATTTTTACAATTAAAGTATTTACAGAATGCGTCTAATTTCTGCTACCTTACCAGACGCCATTAGATTTTTTTAAACGGTGCACAGTTAAGGAATGTAAAAGTGATTGAAGAAACATTTTGTCAGAAATCTCCATTACATACGTCATTTTAAATGGGATAGGTGCTCACTGTACACTGATGTCATTAGCAGCTACAATCACTGCACAGTTTTCTTAAAATCCTTGTAACTTAAGCATGGCCTCTCTTGTAAAGATATAGTGGAAAAAATGCCCACGATAGACTTATCCAAATAGCTACTCTCAAAAAAACAAACCTTCTAGCTCCTAAATTTTAGTTTCATATTTAAATATATTCTCACTTTGGTCCACAAAAACTTATTTCTTAAACCCAGGGCTCCCCAATGTGTAGAATTAGTCTCTGAACTATTAATCTCTGAACTATGTAGTTCTGCATAGTTTTTTAAATAAAGTATTTATTAATATATATATATATATATATATATTTTATTTTTTTTCTTATTTTTTTCAACCAGAATCCGCCATGTTTCAAGAAAGAGCAATGCACAATCATATAAATGCATTAGAAAACACATAAGTTAAGGTAATGTGCTATACAAAACAACTATAATATGCAGTTCCTATTATTGCAGGTTGTATAGTGAATAATATAGAAATGTCAATTAAAGGGACAGTCTACTCCATTTTTTTTATTGTATAAAAATATAGATAATCCCTTTATTACCCATTCCCTTGTTTTGGAAAACCAACACGTTTATATTAATATTCTTTTTACCTCTGTGATTATCTTGTACCTAAGGGGTAGATTTATCATATGTCGGACCGACATGATCTGCTGTAGTGGATCATGTCTGCCCGACATCGCTAAATCCTGACAGCATACGCTGTCGGCATTTATCATTGCACAAGCATTTCTGGTAAAATGCTTGTGCAATGCCACCCCTACCCATTCGCAGCCAATCGGCCGCTAGCACAGGGTTTGAATCATCCCGATCGTATCCAAACTGAAACTTCAGGGGTAGATTGAAGCATCCGCTGCTTGATATATCTACCCCTAAGCCTCTGCAGACTGCTCCCTTATCACAGTGCTATTTTCTTGCACACATGAACTAGCATTGTCTTGCTGTGAAAAGCTATAAAAATGCACTAAGATAAAGGCAGCCTGCAGGGGCTTAGAAACAGGCAGACATTTAGAGGCTTAAAGGTTATAAAGTATATTAATATAGCAATGTTGGTTGTGCAAAGCTGGGAAAAGGGTAGTAAAGGCGTTATCTATCTTTTTAAACAATAAAAAGAGTAGACTGTCCTTTTAAAGGGACACTAAACCCAAAAAAAATCTGTCATGATTTAGGTAAAGAAAACTATTTTAAACAACATTCCAATTTACTTCTATTATGTAATTTCCTTCATTCTTTAGATATCCTTTTCTGAAGAAATAGCAATGCACATGGGTGAGCCAATCACACAAGCTATCTATGTGCAGCCACCAACCAGCAGCTACTGAGCCTATCTAGATATGCTTTTCAGCAAAGGATATCAAGAGAATGACGTAAAATAGATAATAGAAGTAAGTTAGAAAGTTGTTTAAAATTGCATACTCTGTCTGAATCATGAAAGAAAAATTTTGGGTTTCATGTCCCTTTAAGTAACTTCCCCGTGTAGCCATATGGAATTATTATTTAAATGCAGATACACATACAGCAAGTTTCAGTCATACTTACACTGTTGCCCACCAAATTGTTACTCAGTACCACTACTAGCCAAATCCCCAGGTAATTAAATAAACAGTGAGGGGTGCTGCTGTGTGTAATCCTCACTCAGCACACCTGAATCTGGGTGACACCAAGGTACATGCTTTGACTATCTGTATGGAGCCTGTGAATGGACCTTAAAAAGGAAAGGAAAATAGTGATGTGCTGATGGTCACTGGGCTTGATTGGCCCCATAGAGAAGCAGGTTCAGCAGTGGCACCAGGGCCCAAAAACTGTGGGGGACATATAGGGTTGAATCTCTGCAGCATGTGTAACTCATACGTGTCCAGGAAAACATGGCAGAGGTGGCAACCTTAGGGACATAGCAGCCAGTCTATACATATGAATGTGCAGCATTTGTACAATCCTAACGTGCGGGAGCCATTTATTAGTGCAGGTTGCAAGCCCAGTTTATGCATGTATGTATGTATGTATAAATGTATCTATCTATCCATCCAAAATTATTATACAGAGCAGCATGTATATTACTATTGCTTACTACTAAGTTACCAGGGCCCTCTGTTGAGTAGTCTGATACTGCCTGATAGTTATGCCCATGCTGCACATGGATGCACAGTGATCCCGCAACAAACTGATAACTGTAGTTTCCCAGACCCAGCCTAATACATAGTAGTAAGCTGCCCCCTCATTGCATCTTAATAAAACCTGCCTGCTGTTGCATGCAGTAAATCAGAAGCACAAGAGTGGTATTTCAGCAAAAAAAAATAAAAAAATGGTGTCAACTTGGACACGTAGGGCTAGATTATCGCTCCCGCACTAACTGAACTTGACTTTGGCTTTTTGCCCAAAGTTACACTATTGCAACCGCATTAATGTATTCCCCCATAGGCTTCAATAGAGCATGAAAACAACATCCAACAAGTCTCGCAAACCCGATTGCATTTTCTAAAGTGTGCTAACCTGACATGAAATATTTCACATTCCAATGTTCTTCACATAGCAGAATATTCTATGTATATGTTCTATTTATTCTTAAATACATATTTCTATATATACGGTATATATATGATCTTTTTTGGTACAACATATATCTATACATACATATATATATATATATATATATATATATATACACACATACACACATATATATATAAATATATATATATAAAACTGTAATCTGTGAAAATAAATCACAAAAAGAGGGCGCCTTTTTAAACATTTGATGTTGTTATTTCTATGGTTTGGATATATTGCATATATCCTCACTTTTAAATAAATCATATTTAACTACTCTTTGGAAGCCTGAGCTTTGCTTATTCTCTGGAGTACCTGGACCCAACATCCTGCTGCAGGATCAGTGTAGCTGGGTCGCTGTTAATTCCCCAGCCTGCGTCATTTAGCTCATGGGTGCTGCTCATTTTGTGAGTATTACATTATCTACTTGACCTGTGTTTACACCCTTTCGCACTAGGAGGCGCCCTCTTTTTGTGATTTTTTTCACAGATTACAGTTTCATTTATCCGGTTTCACGAGAGGAGCAGCCTACCACATTGGAGGATTTTATTCAGATGAACTTTTAACAGAAGTATCTTACTGGAACTCATTTACACTGGACTCTCTTTGATTAGATTTCCACATTGGGACTCAGCTAAGTTTATCAATATAGTATGATGTATAATTAATATCTAACTACTGTAGGGTTATTATATATTATCAGCCAATATATTATATTGCTATACTAACTGAATTTAGACTGAAATATTGTTAAATTGGATCATATATTTTTACACTTCTTCTTATAATAGTTCAAATTATTATTAAGAATTTGTTCTTAAAGTTATGTTTCAAATATTTATTTTGCTCCCATTTTTTAAGTAGGGTACTTATCAGTTTTGGCGTACTTGTTTAGGCATAAGGCCTCTGTTGATACACTCAGATTTTGTTTTATCTTTAGCGCCCCCTATGGTTGCACACTTTAGGTTAAATGTCCCAAATGGATCCTGCACTCTCTATTATATAACAACATCCGGGGTGCACTTTAAATGACAATATATAGAAAAGAAGGAAAGGCACTCTCCGTAATAATCCAACAAAAGTGTTACTGTGTTAACGCTTTCAGGGTTGCCCCCCGTCCTCAGACTTACATTCAAATACAATTACAAGACAATTTATGTGTTACCTGGTCACTGATCCACCTCCGGGCGTGTAGCGTCTCCTATGCGCAACTGCACATGCGCAAGAGTCGGTACGGAGGCCCTAGAGGTTCAAAAGAGTCACCAAGGCAAAATTAAAAACAGCGTGTGCAAAAACATAAAACAGAACAGCAAACAATATACTACTAACCATAGCATACAAAAATAAGAGTGTTAATAGTGTCAATAAACCAGGAGCTGACATAGTATGGTGTGTATAATGAATATGTACAGAGAAAGAAGACCCCTATCGATCATATCTTACGATCATAGTTACAGAGGATAATCAAGTGGATAGTTGAAGGAAAGCTAAAACAATACATTACATAATGGGGCAAGCTATGCATAACTAAACAATATGAGCCAGTCAAACAGTACATTATTCAGTGTAGACAACCCAGAGTTAGACCGTCAGGGTTATATCAGAACAAAAAACAGCCAACCTTAAAATACACAACCATAATGGATAATCCAACACACTGTATGAATAATTTATGCTGTCCTTTAACCAAGAAGTCCAAACCTATTTCCACACAGCCACTTTCTCAAAGCAAATCATGTATTACAACATAGATCACATAAATTAGGATCAATATCAATATCCATACAGTATATATCGTGAGTCTGTTGATACTAGTAGGGATCATACAATATCACTTGATCCCAAAATCAAATCAAAGAAATAGAAGAGGTAAAAAGAGAAATATACGGCTAGATTTAGAGTTCTGCGTTATCCGTCCAAACCAGCGTTAGGGGGTCCTAACGCTGGTTTTGGCCGCCCGCTGGTATTTAGAGTCAGTCAGGAAAGGGTCTAACGCTCACTTTCCAGTCGCGACTTTTCCATACCGCAGATCCCCTTACGTCAATTGCGTATCCTATCTTTTCAATGGGATCTTTCTAACGCTGGTATTTAGAGTCTTGGCTGAAGTGAGCGTTAGAACTCTAACGACAAAACTCCAGCCGCAGAAAAAAGTCAGGAGTTAAGAGCTTTATGGGCTAACGCCGGTTCATAAAGCTCTTAACTACTGTGCTCTAAAGTACACTAACACCCATAAACTATCTATGCACCCCTAAACCAAGGTCCCCCCACATCGCAGCCACTCTAATAAAAAATTTTAAGCCCTAATCTGCCGACCGCACACCGCCGCAACCTACATTATCCCTATGTACCCCTAATCTGCTGCCCCTAACATTGTTGCTTTACGGAGAGCTCATGGAGACACTGTTCCTAAGTTCTAAATAACTTTCACTGTGTTCCAAGAGTTACTGGTACCTATGGCTACAGGGACACTGGGGGGAGACCCTTTTCCAATATATAAAGCTTCATGACTGCAAATATTGTCCCCCTCAACAAACCCCTCGCAACCTACAAACTTCACACATTGGCTATGGGACCCTGGAGGCCACCCGTTGATACCACTCTGCTTTAAAATGGAAATCACCGAACTGGTTACGGAGGACACTTTGCTTTGATGGGACTCTATCTCATGTTTGCTAACTGTTACAAAAAAAAAAAGGCATATGCTAATTATTTGCAGCTTTTTCTTTACAGAACCCCCAAACAGATATTAGGCCACTCCTAATTGGTCTTGAAGGTTCTTTCAATTCTATGTCTGCAATATGCCGCTAGATTGATATAGTTTATTATATTTATAAGGAGTGCAATCATAGGAAAAGTTGCTATTTCCTAAGGCGAGTCATTACATCATGTCATTACATACTGCTGTTTGATCCACACATAAGCTGATAGGCGTTGCATGTACCTGTTGTAGCTTAGTGCCTGGCCTGCTGTCCGCGGCCGAGATAGCGGGAAGGCTATAATTACCTCAGAATATCGCCATATGTAGCTGTCTATGATATTTAGTTAGTAATTTTGTAACGGCATATATATATATATATATCACACAGATGTACCCCACAAGGAATCTTCATGTTTAGGGAACTCAGTTTATTATTTACTACTATTACAAAAAAATAGAATCTTAACTAACAAAGAATTTTTTTTTATTTCCAAATCAGAAGGATGAAGATAGAACAGCTCCGGTATAGACCTGTAGGTTTCCAAACCGCACAACTGGATGTGATGTCACTCACACGCTGAATAGTTCCGCCCTTACACGTTATGTGAGGCTCTCCACACTTCGTCAGAGGATAATCTTCCTCCATCCTCCAGATCTGAGACTTTATACACCTGGGAAAGGGGTGGGACAGGCTTTTTAGGCATCTACCATTCTACTATTAATATTATGGGGGTGAAAGTGCATCCTGGTTGGTATCTCCAAAATACAATTTTGCTAAAAAGTATATATATATATATATATATATATATATATATATTGTACATCTGTTTGATTACATAAAATCTGGCAAATATAACAAATATGTAATAAGTTACCCATAGAAACAAAACATATAATTTTGAATTATTTAAAAATAAATAAGATATTAATGCTATTCTTGTCCTAACAAAAATGGTCCATTATCTGAAAAATATCACAAGAAATTACTATAGCAATGTATGTGAATATGCTGATATACAGTATCCTCAAACAGAGCACGGGGGGTCTATACATTAAAGAACATATCACAAAAGCCTGGTCTGTCCAAATCACACCAAATAATAATGATCGAGATAGTATATAATTAATAATTCTACCCATAGCTAGTGTACTGAAAATGCTTTTACACTGAAATTAGTTAAATTTTAAGGAAACCAGACTACATTAAATGTAGAATTTAAAATCTCAAAACTCTATAATTTTAACTTTCTAGATATTTAAAGGAACACTGCCAAATCAATTTCAGTTTTCAACCCTCTTGGTTTGAGGGTCTTTAATTTATGTATCCAGAAAGTCTCTCTGCGTCTTAATTCACTTACGGCTAGATTTAGAGTTCGGCGGTAGCCGTCAAAACCAGCGTTAGAGGCTCCTAACGCTGGTTTTGGGCTACCGCTGGTATTTAGAGTCAGTGATTAAAGGGTCTAACGCTCACTTTACAGCCGCGACTTTTCCATACCGCAGATCCCCCTACGCCATTTGCGTAGCCTATCTTTTCAATGGGATCTTCCTAACGCCGGTATTTAGAGTCGTTTCTGCAGTGAGCGTTAGAGCTCTAACGACAAGATTCCAGCCGCCTGAAAATAGCAGGAGTTAAGAGCTTTCTGGCTAACGCCGGTTTATAAAGCTCTTAACTACTGTACCCTAAAGTACACTAACACCCATAAACTACCTATGTACCCCTAAACCGAGGTCCCCCCACATCGCCGCCACTCGATTAAAAATTTTAACCCCTAATCTGCCGACCGCCACCTACGTTATACTTATGTACCCCTAATCTGCTGCCCCTAACACCGCCGACCCCTGTATTATATCTATTAACCCCTAACTTGCCCCCCACAACGTCGCCGCAAGCTACTTAAAATAATTAACCCCTAATCTTCCGACCGCAAATCGCCGCCACCTACGTTATCCCTATGTACCCCTAATCTTCTGCCCCTAACATCGCCGACCCCTATGTTATATTTATTAACCCCTAATCTGCCCCCCACAACGTCGCCGACACCTGCCTACACTTATTAACCCCTAATCTGCCGAGCGGACCTGAGCGCTACTATAATAAAGTTATTAACCCCTAATCCGCCTCACTAACCCTATCATAAATAGTATTAACCCCTAATCTGCCCTCCCTAACATCGCCGACACCTACCTTCAATTATTAACCCCTAATCTGCCGACCGGAGCTCACCGCTATTCTAATAAATGTATTAACCCCTAAAGCTAAGTCTAACCCTAACACTAACACCCCCCTAAGTTAAATATAATTTTTATCTAACGAAATAAATTAACTCTTATTAAATAAATGATTCCTATTTAAAGCTAAATACTTACCTGTAAAATAAATCATAATATAGCTACAATATAAATTACATTTATATTATAGCTATTTTAGGATTAATATTTATTTTACAGGTAACTTTGTATTTATTTTAACCAGGTACAATAGCTATTAAATAGTTAAGAACTATTTAATAGTTACCTAGTTAAAATAATTACAAATTTACCTGTAAAATAAATCCTAACCTAAGATATAATTAAACCTAACACTACCCTATCAATAAAATAATTAAATAAACTACCTACAATTACCTACAATTAACCTAACACTACACTATCAATAAATTAATTAAACACAATTGCTACAAATAAATACAATTAAATAAACTATCTAAAGTACAAAAAATAAAAAAGAACTAAGTTACAGAAAATAAAAAAATATTTACAAACATAAGAAAAATATTACAACAATTTTAAACTAATTACACCTACTCTAAGCCCCCTAATAAAATAACAAAGACCCCCAAAATAAAAAATTCCTTACCCTATTCTAAATTTAAAAAGTTACAAGCTCTTTTACCTTACCAGCCCTGAACAGGGCCCTTTGCGGGGCATGCCCCAAGAATTTCAGCTCTTTTGCCTGTAAAAAAAAACATACAATACCCCCCCCCCAACATTACAACCCACCACCCACATACCCCTAATCTAACCCAAACCCCCCTTAAATAAACCTAACACTAAGCCCCTGATGATCTTCCTACCTTGTCTTCACCATGCCAGGTTCACCGATCCGTCCTGGCTCCAAGATCTTCATCCAACCCAAGCAGGGGCTAGACATCCACTGAAGAAGTCCAGAAGAGGGTCCAAAGTCTTCCTCCTATCCGGCAAGAAGAGGACATCCGGACCGGCAAACATCTTCTCCAAGCGGCATCTTCTATGTTCTTCCATCCGATGACGACCGGCTCCATCTTGAAGACCTCCAGCGCGGATCCATCCTCTTCTTCCGACGACTAGACGACGAATGACGGTTCCTTTAAGGGACGTCATCCAAGATGGCGTCCCTCGAATTCCGATTGGCTGATAGGATTCTATCAGCCAATCGGAATTAAGGTAGGAATTTACTGATTGGCTGATGGAATCAGCCAATCAGAATCAAGATCAATCCGATTGGCTGATCCAATCAGCCAATCAGATTGAGCTCGCATTCTATTGGCTGATCGGAACAGCCAATAGAATGCGAGCTCAATCTGATTGGCTGATTGGATCAGCCAATCGGATTGATCTTGATTCTGATTGGCTGATTCCATCAGCCAATCAGAAAATTCCTACCTTAATTCCGATTGGCTGATAGAATCCTATCAGCCAATCGGAATTCGAGGGACGCCATCTTGGATGACGTCCCTTAAAGGAACCGTCATTCGTCGTCTAGTCGTCGGAAGAAGAGGATGGATCCGCGCTGGAGGTCTTCAAGATGGAGCCGGTCGTCATCGGATGGAAGAACATAGAAGATGCCGCTTGGAGAAGATGTTTGCCGGTCCGGATGTCCTCTTCTTGCCGGATAGGAGGAAGACTTTGGACCCTCTTCTGGACTTCTTCAGTGGATGTCTAGCCCCTGCTTGGGTTGGATGAAGATCTTGGAGCCAGGACGGATCGGTGAACCTGGCATGGTGAAGACAAGGTAGGAAGATCATCAGGGGCTTAGTGTTAGGTTTATTTAAGGGGGGTTTGGGTTAGATTAGGGGTATGTGGGTGGTGGGTTGTAATGTTGGGGGGGGGTATTGTATGTTTTTTTTTACAGGCAAAAGAGCTGAAATTCTTGGGGCATGCCCCGCAAAGGGCCCTGTTCAGGGCTGGTAAGGTAAAAGAGCTTGTAACTTTTTAAATTTAGAATAGGGTAAGGAATTTTTTATTTTGGGGGTCTTTGTTATTTTATTAGGGGGCTTAGAGTAGGTGTAATTAGTTTAAAATTGTTGTAATATTTTTCTTATGTTTGTAAATATTTTTTTATTTTCTGTAACTTAGTTCTTTTTTATTTTTTGTACTTTAGATAGTTTATTTAATTGTATTTATTTGTAGCAATTGTGTTTAATTAATTTATTGATAGTGTAGTGTTAGGTTAATTGTAGGTAATTGTAGGTAGTTTATTTAATTATTTTATTGATAGGGTAGTGTTAGGTTTAATTATATCTTAGGTTAGGATTTATTTTACAGGTAAATTTGTAATTATTTTAACTAGGTAACTATTAAATAGTTCTTAACTATTTAATAGCTATTGTACCTGGTTAAAATAAATACAAAGTTACCTGTAAAATAAATATTAATCCTAAAATAGCTATAATATAAATGTAATTTATATTGTAGCTATATTATGATTTATTTTACAGGTAAGTATTTAGCTTTAAATAGGAATCATTTATTTAATAAGAGTTAATTTATTTCGTTAGATAAAAATTATATTTAACTTAGGGGGGTGTTAGTGTTAGGGTTAGACTTAGCTTTAGGGGTTAATACATTTATTAGAATAGCGGTGAGCTCCGGTCGGCAGATTAGGGGTTAATAATTGAAGGTAGGTGTCGGCGATGTTAGGGAGGGCAGATTAGGGGTTAATACTATTTATGATAGGGTTAGTGAGGCGGATTAGGGGTTAATAACTTTATTATAGTAGCGCTCAGGTCCGGTCGGCAGATTAGGGGTTAATAAGTGTAGGTAGGTGTCGGCGACGTTGTGGGGGGCAGATTAGGGGTTAATAAATATAACATAGGGGTTGGCGATGTTAGGGCAGCAGATTAGGGGTACATAAGGATAACGTAGGTGGCGGCGGTTTACGGAGCGGCAGATTAGGGGTTAAAAGTGTAATGCAGGGGTCAGCGATAGCGGGGGCGGCAGAATAGGGGTTAATAAGTGTAAGGTTAGGGGTGTTTAGACTCGGGGTACATGTTAGAGTGTTAAGTGCAGACGTAGGAAGGGTTACCGCATAGCAAACAATGGGGCTGCGTTAGGAGCTGAACGCTGCTTTTTTCCAGGTGTTAGGTTTTTTTTCAGCTCAAACAGCCCCATTGTTTCCTATGGGAGAATCGTGCACGAGCACGTTTTTGAGGCCGGCCGCGTCCGTAAGCAACTCTGGTATCGAGAGTTGCATTTGCGGTAAAAATGCTCTACGCTCCTTTTTTGGAGCCTAACGCAGCATTTGTTTGAACTCTCGATACCAGAGTTAAATTTATGGTGCGGCCAGAAAAAAACCCGCGGAGCGTTAACAGCCCTTTTACCGCCGAACTCTAAATCTAGGCCTTAGCCTCTCTGGTCCTTTCGATACACGGATTTGTTCCACTGCTTTTATCTTAAATTCATCCAAATTTTTGTTGTGAACCTCAAAAAAATGTTTTGAGACACCATATTTAAGTTCCCCCTCTTTGATGCTCTTAATGTGTTCTAAACACCTAGGCCTAGATTTAGAGTTCGGCGGTAAAAGGGCTGTTAACGCTCCGCGGGTTTTTTTCTGGCCGCACCATAAATTTAACTCTGGTATCGAGAGTTCAAACAAATGCTGCGTTAGGCTCCAAAAAAGGAGCGTAGAGCATTTTTACCGCAAATGCAACTCTCGATACCAGAGTTGCTTACGGACGCGGCCGGCCTCAAAAACGTGCTCGTGCACGATTCTCCCATAGGAAACAATGGGGCTGTTTGAGCTGAAAAAAAACCTAACACCTGGAAAAAAGCAGCGTTCAGCTCCTAACGCAGCCCCATTGTTTGCTATGCGGTAACCCTTCCTACGTCTGCACTTAACACTCTAACATGTACCCCGAGTCTAAACACCCCTAACCTTACACTTATTAACCCCTATTCTGCCGCCCCCGCTATCGCTGACCCCTGCATTACACTTTTAACCCCTAATCTGCCGCTCCGTAAACCGCCGCCACCTACGTTATCCTTATGTACCCCTAATCTGCTGCCCTAACATCGCCAACCCCTATGTTATATTTATTAACCCCTAATCTGCCCCCCACAACGTCGCCGACACCTACCTACACTTATTAACCCCTAATCTGCCGACCGGACCTGAGCGCTACTATAATAAAGTTATTAACCCCTAATCCGCCTCACTAACCCTATCATAAATAGTATTAACCCCTAATCTGCCCTCCCTAACATCGCCGACACCTACCTTCAATTATTAACCCCTAATCTGCCGACCGGAGCTCACCGCTATTCTAATAAATGTATTAACCCCTAAAGCTAAGTCTAACCCTAACACTAACACCCCCCTAAGTTAAATATAATTTTTATCTAACGAAATAAATTAACTCTTATTAAATAAATGATTCCTATTTAAAGCTAAATACTTACCTGTAAAATAAATCATAATATAGCTACAATATAAATTACATTTATATTATAGCTATTTTAGGATTAATATTTATTTTACAGGTAACTTTGTATTTATTTTAACCAGGTACAATAGCTATTAAATAGTTAAGAACTATTTAATAGTTACCTAGTTAAAATAATTACAAATTTACCTGTAAAATAAATCCTAACCTAAGATATAATTAAACCTAACACTACCCTATCAATAAAATAATTAAATAAACTACCTACAATTACCTACAATTAACCTAACACTACACTATCAATAAATTAATTAAACACAATTGCTACAAATAAATACAATTAAATAAACTATCTAAAGTACAAAAAATAAAAAAGAACTAAGTTACAGAAAATAAAAAAATATTTACAAACATAAGAAAAATATTACAACAATTTTAAACTAATTACACCTACTCTAAGCCCCCTAATAAAATAACAAAGACCCCCAAAATAAAAAATTCCTTACCCTATTCTAAATTTAAAAAGTTACAAGCTCTTTTACCTTACCAGCCCTGAACAGGGCCCTTTGCGGGGCATGCCCCAAGAATTTCAGCTCTTTTGCCTGTAAAAAAAAACATACAATACCCCCCCCCAACATTACAACCCACCACCCACATACCCCTAATCTAACCCAAACCCCCCTTAAATAAACCTAACACTAAGCCCCTGATGATCTTCCTACCTTGTCTTCACCATGCCAGGTTCACCGATCCGTCCTGGCTCCAAGATCTTCATCCAACCCAAGCAGGGGCTAGACATCCACTGAAGAAGTCCAGAAGAGGGTCCAAAGTCTTCCTCCTATCCGGCAAGAAGAGGACATCCGGACCGGCAAACATCTTCTCCAAGCGGCATCTTCTATGTTCTTCCATCCGATGACGACCGGCTCCATCTTGAAGACCTCCAGCGCGGATCCATCCTCTTCTTCCGACGACTAGACGACGAATGACGGTTCCTTTAAGGGACGTCATCCAAGATGGCGTCCCTCGAATTCCGATTGGCTGATAGGATTCTATCAGCCAATCGGAATTAAGGTAGGAATTTTCTGATTGGCTGATGGAATCAGCCAATCAGAATCAAGATCAATCCGATTGGCTGATCCAATCAGCCAATCAGATTGAGCTCGCATTCTATTGGCTGATCGGAACAGCCAATAGAATGCGAGCTCAATCTGATTGGCTGATTGGATCAGCCAATCGGATTGATCTTGATTCTGATTGGCTGATTCCATCAGCCAATCAGAAAATTCCTACCTTAATTCCGATTGGCTGATAGAATCCTATCAGCCAATCGGAATTCGAGGGACGCCATCTTGGATGACGTCCCTTAAAGGAACCGTCATTCGTCGTCTAGTCGTCGGAAGAAGAGGATGGATCCGCGCTGGAGGTCTTCAAGATGGAGCCGGTCGTCATCGGATGGAAGAACATAGAAGATGCCGCTTGGAGAAGATGTTTGCCGGTCCGGATGTCCTCTTCTTGCCGGATAGGAGGAAGACTTTGGACCCTCTTCTGGACTTCTTCAGTGGATGTCTAGCCCCTGCTTGGGTTGGATGAAGATCTTGGAGCCAGGACGGATCGGTGAACCTGGCATGGTGAAGACAAGGTAGGAAGATCATCAGGGGCTTAGTGTTAGGTTTATTTAAGGGGGGTTTGGGTTAGATTAGGGGTATGTGGGTGGTGGGTTGTAATGTTGGGGGGGGGGTATTGTATGTTTTTTTTACAGGCAAAAGAGCTGAAATTCTTGGGGCATGCCCCGCAAAGGGCCCTGTTCAGGGCTGGTAAGGTAAAAGAGCTTGTAACTTTTTAAATTTAGAATAGGGTAAGGAATTTTTTATTTTGGGGGTCTTTGTTATTTTATTAGGGGGCTTAGAGTAGGTGTAATTAGTTTAAAATTGTTGTAATATTTTTCTTATGTTTGTAAATATTTTTTTATTTTCTGTAACTTAGTTCTTTTTTATTTTTTGTACTTTAGATAGTTTATTTAATTGTATTTATTTGTAGCAATTGTGTTTAATTAATTTATTGATAGTGTAGTGTTAGGTTAATTGTAGGTAATTGTAGGTAGTTTATTTAATTATTTTATTGATAGGGTAGTGTTAGGTTTAATTATATCTTAGGTTAGGATTTATTTTACAGGTAAATTTGTAATTATTTTAACTAGGTAACTATTAAATAGTTCTTAACTATTTAATAGCTATTGTACCTGGTTAAAATAAATACAAAGTTACCTGTAAAATAAATATTAATCCTAAAATAGCTATAATATAAATGTAATTTATATTGTAGCTATATTATGATTTATTTTACAGGTAAGTATTTAGCTTTAAATAGGAATCATTTATTTAATAAGAGTTAATTTATTTCGTTAGATAAAAATTATATTTAACTTAGGGGGGTGTTAGTGTTAGGGTTAGACTTAGCTTTAGGGGTTAATACATTTATTAGAATAGCGGTGAGCTCCGGTCGGCAGATTAGGGGTTAATAATTGAAGGTAGGTGTCGGCGATGTTAGGGAGGGCAGATTAGGGGTTAATACTATTTATGATAGGGTTAGTGAGGCGGATTAGGGGTTAATAACTTTATTATAGTGGCGCTCAGGTCCGCTCGGCAGATTAGGGGTTAATAAGTGTAGGCAGGTGTCGGCGACGTTGTGGGGGGCAGATTAGGGGTTAATAAATATAACATAGGGGTCGGCGATGTTAGGGGCAGAAGATTAGGGGTACATAGGGATAACGTAGGTGGCGGCGATTTGCGGTCGGAAGATTAGGGGTTAATTATTTTAAGTAGCTTGCGGCGACGTTGTGGGGGGCAAGTTAGGGGTTAATAGATATAATACAGGGGTCGGCGGTGTTAGGGGCAGCAGATTAGGGGTACATAAGTATAACGTAGGTGGCGGTCGGCAGATTAGGGGTTAAAATTTTTAATCGAGTGGCGGCGATGTGGGGGGACCTCGGTTTAGGGGTACATAGGTAGTTTATGGGTGTTAGTGTACTTTAGGGTACAGTAGTTAAGAGCTTTATAAACCGGCGTTAGCCAGAAAGCTCTTAACTCCTGCTATTTTCAGGCGGCTGGAATCTTGTCGTTAGAGCTCTAACGCTCACTGCAGAAACGACTCTAAATACCGGCGTTAGGAAGATCCCATTGAAAAGATAGGCTACGCAAATGGCGTAGGGGGATCTGCGGTATGGAAAAGTCGCGGCTGTAAAGTGAGCGTTAGACCCTTTAATCACTGACTCTAAATACCAGCGGTAGCCCAAAACCAGCGTTAGGAGCCTCTAACGCTGGTTTTGACGGCTACCGCCGAACTCTAAATCTAGCCGCTAGTCTTTAGAAGTTGTTTTGTGCGACCCACATATAATAAATTACACGTACATTGCAGAATATATATAACATGATCAGATTTACAATTAGAAATTTTTAATCGGCAGTTCTTTTCCTTTTTCTACCTCTGCAATCATTTTATTATTTTCTTTGTTCGTGTCAGTATGTTTACAATATACACAATTTTTTCTTCCACATTTAAAAAAAACCTTTGATTGCAAAGTTTCTGTCTATTTTTTTCTTCCGCAATTTTGTGGGGGTAAGAATATTTTTTATGTTCTTTTTGACATTAACTGTAGGTTTATTCTGCCAGAAACAGATCTCTTTTTAATAACCCCCAGTTTATCTATTATTTTACTAGATTCACAGTTGTAAATAGTTATAAACCTATTTTGACCATTTTTGTTTGCTGGGTTTTCTGTTTTCAACGTTTTTTGTTTTTTGATTTCTATGAGATCATTCCTATCAATCTCTTTAACTCGCATATAAGACTGTTCAATGATTTGATGTGGATATTTCTTTTTAAATCTACTTTTTAAAATATCAGAAGCTGAAATAAAGTCACTTTCCTTTGTACAGTTTCGCTTCCACCTCTGAAACTGTCCAAAGGGAATATTTCTGATCTATCTGGGGTGATGGTTACTAGTTGCATAGCCATTTGTGTCTGTAGATTTCATATAATTTTTAGTACACAAATGGCCATCTTCAATAAAAACCATGACATGGAAAAACCATTTATTTGAACTTTGTTCAACTCTTGAGTAAATGTCAAATTGTTTGAATTGTCTTTTAATGAATCTATGAATTTTAATAGCTGTTTCTCAGTTCCCTTCCAAACATGGAACACATCATTTATAAATCTCATCCATAGAATTAGGTTCTCATTGTTTTCACAATCCACCCACACTTTTTCTTCTTAAAAAGTCCCCATATATATATTTGCAAAACTGGGGGCAAATTTCATGCCCATGACAGTCCCCCATTTTTGCAAATAGATATTATTTTCAAATGAAAAAAAAAGTTTCTAGTAAGGACAAACATGATACAATCTTTCATGAAATGTATTTGGTCCTTACACATCTTGGTGTTTTTACTCATAGCATTTCCACATGCTTCTACCCCCTTCATATGTGGGATGGAGGTATACAATGATGTAACATCTAAGATCACTAGCATATATGAAGATTCCCATTTTATGCCCTTCAGGATATTTAACAGATGTTGTGTGTCCCTAAGATAAGATTTGAAATCAAGAACTAATGGCTGTAAAAAGCTATCTAGATATTCAGAGTGGTTATTTGTTAGACAATCTATCCCTGATATTATAGGTCTACCTGGGGGGCATTTTTAATTTTTATGGACCTTAGGGAGATGGTAAAAGGTTGCCATCTTGGGGGGATTCATGATAGAGAAATTTAAACTCATTGTTAGTTATGAGGTTTTTACGCTCGGCGGATTTTAAAAGTCTCAAATATTCTGTTGTATAGTTTACAGTAGGATTGTTTTTTAATATCTCATAGGTGTTTCTATCAGCTAATAGGTTATGTGCTTCCTTAAGGTAATCTTCTTTATCCTGGATCACGATTGCCCCCCCTTGTCGGCTTCTCTGAACGCTATATCATAATTCGTATTGAGTTGTTTTAGGGCTTCTTTTTCTCCCAGGTTCAGGTTGTGTTTTATCTCTTTGTAAATCTTACACAGTTTATCCAAATCCAGCAAAACTAAATCTTCAAACAGGGAAATACATTTTCCTTTTTATTAAGTCAGATAAAAAACAGATTTGGGTTTAAAATTGGTTGTATTATAGGTAGTTCTGCGGAATCTTTATAGTAATTCGTTAGATCAGTCCCTGAAATTCCTACTTGTGAATCACCTGATTCCCTATCTAGGGATTGCAAGTTTAGTAGGGCATTTTCGTCTCCCTGGGTCAGAAATACCTTATCTTCTGTTTCTAAAGAGAGTTCAGTAGTATAATTCTTTTTAAGAAAATTTCTCTGAAGGGTGAGTCATTTATCGATGAATAAATCCAATGCATTAGGACCTTTATTAGGAGCAAATGATAGACCCTTTTTTAAGGAGATTAAGTTTAATAGGAGTAAGTACATAGCTAGATAGATTGAATATGTTTACTTCTGCCAATTTGTTTACTGGGTTTGCTCTAGATAATCGTTTTTTTGTTTTTGATCGTTTCTTGTTTCCCTCCTCTACAGCCTTGTCTCTTATTACCCTTCTACTTTTTATTGGTGTTGGGACCTGTTGTAGATTGAAGGTTTGAGATGAGTGATTCCTCCCCTGTCTGAATTCTAAAAAAGAGTTTTCATTTTCATAAATAATTCAAAATGATAAGTTTTGTTTCTATGGGTAACTTATTACGTATTTGTTATATTTGCCAGATTTTATGTAATTAAACAGATGTACGATATATACTGTATAAACTTTTTAGCAAAATTGTATTTGGGAGATACCAACCAGGATGCGCTTTCACCCCCCATAATATTAATAGTAGAATGGTAGATGCTTAAAAAGCCAGTCCCACCCCTTTCCCAGGTGTATAAAGTCTCAGATCTGGAGGATGGATGCAGATTATCCTAAGTCCTTCTGACGAAGTAAGGAGAGCGCCACGAAACGCATAAGGGCGGAGTTATTCAGCATGTGACCTCACATCTGGTTTTGCGGTTTGGAAACCTACAGGTCTATACCGGAGCTGTTCTATCTTCATCCATCCGATTTTGAAAAAGAAATTTAAAGAGCTTTTAAGGATGTTAAGTTTCTACTACAACAAGAGACATTGAAGCACAGGACTCTGAACTGGAGTTTTTTCATTTCTCTACGACGTAACTATTGGAGTTTCTATTTGCTACAAGAGACACTGAAGCTCAGGATCCTGCATAGCAGATGAGTATACACACTTATAAAGTATATGACTAAGACAAGTGTTGTGTCCTTCCAGCAATTATTGTGAACATTGCCTTGCAAATACCTATTGACTACTAACTAACGCCTGGATTTAGAGTTCTGCGGCCAAAGGGGTGCGTTAGCTATGCGTTCTTTTTTCTGGCCGCACCTTTTAAATACCGCTGGTATTGAGAGTTCACAGAATGGCTGCGTTAGGCTCCAAAAAAGGAGCGTAGAGCATATTTAACGCAACTTCAACTCTCGATACCAGCGGTGCTTATGGACGCGGCCAGCTTCAAAAACGTGCTCGTGCATGATTCCCCCATAGAAAACAATGGGGCTGTTTGAGCTGAAAAAAAAAGCCGCTTTCAGCTCCTAAAGCAGCCCCATTGTTTTCTATGGGGAAACACTTCCTACGTCTGCACCTAACACTCTAACATGTACCCCGAGTCTAAACACCCCTGACCTTACACTTATTAACCCCTATTCTGCCGCCCCCGCTATCGCTGACCCCTGCATATTATTATTAACCCCTAATCTGCCGCTCCGTAAACCGCCGCTACTTACATTATCCCTATGTACCCCTAATCTGCTGCCCCTAACACTGCCGACCCCTATATTATATTTATTAACCCCTAATCTGCCCCCCACAACGTCGCCTCCACCTGCCTACACTTATTAACCCCTAATCTGCCGAGCGGACCGCACCGCTATTATGATAAAGTTATTAACCCCTAATCCGCCTCACTAACCCTATAATAAATAGTATTAACCCCTAATCTGCCCTCCCTAACATCGCCGACACCAAACTTCAAATATTAACCCCTAATCTACCGACTGGAGCTCACCGCTATTCTAATAAATGTATTAACCCCTAAAGCTAAGTCTAACCCTAACACTAACACCCCCCTAAGTTAAATATAATTTAAATCTAACGAAATAAATTAACTCTTATTAAATAAATTATTCCTATTTAAAGCTAAATACTTACCTGTAAAATAAATCCTAATATAGCTACAATATAAATTTTAATTATATTATAGCTATTTTAGGATTTATATTTATTTTACAGGTAACTTTGTATTTATTTTAACCAGGTACAATAGCTATTAAATAGTTAAGAACTATTTAATAGCTAAAATAGTTAAAATAATTACAAAATTACCTGTAAAATAAATCCTAACCTAAGTTACAATTAAACCTAACACTACACTATCAATAAATTAATTAAATAAAATACCTACAATTACCTACAATTAAACCTAACACTACATCATCAATACATTAATTAAATACAATATCTACAAATAAATACAATGAAATAAACTAACTAAAGTACAAAAAATAAAAAAACTAAGTTACAAAAAATAACAAAATATTTACAAACATCAGAAAAATATTACAACAATTTTAAACTAATTACACCTACTCTAAGCCCCCTAATAAAATAACAAAGACCCCCAAAATAAAAAAATGCCCTACCCTATTCTAAATTACAAAAGTTCAAAGCTCTTTTACCTTACCAGCCCTGAACAGGGCCCTTTGCGGGGCATGCCCCAAAGAATTCAGCTCTTTTGCCTGTAAAAAAAACACATACAATACCCCCCCAAACATTACAACCCACCACCCACATACCCCTAATCTAACCCAAACCCCCCTTAAATAAACCTAACACTAAGCCCCTGAAGATCTTCCTACCTTATCTTCACCATACCAGGTTCACCAATCGATCCAGAAGAGCTCCTCCGATGTCTTGATCCAAGCGCAAGCGGGGGGCTGAAGATGTCCATGATCCGGCTGAAGTCTTCATCCAAGCGGGAGCTGAAGAGGTCCATGATCCGGCTGAAGTCTTCATCCAAGCGGGAGCTGAAGAGGTCCATGATCCGGCTGAAGTCTTCTATCAACGGCATCTTCAATCTTCTTTCTTCCTGATCCATGTTCATCCCGCCGACGTGGAACATCCATCTTCACCGACGACTTCCCGACGAATGACGGTTCCTTTAAGGGACGTCATCCAAGATGGCATCCCTCGAATTCCGATTGGCTGATAGGATTCTATCAGCCAATCGGAATTAAGGTAGGAAAATTCTGATCAGAATCAAGTTCAATCCGATTGGCTGATCCGATCAGCCAATCAGATTGAGCTTGCATTCTATTGGCTGATCGGAACAGCCAATAGAATGCGAGCTCAATCTGATTGGCTGATTGAATCAGCCAATCGGATTGAACTTGATTCTGATTGGCTGTTTCCATCAGCCAATCAGAATTTTCCTACCTTAATTCCGATTGGCTGATAGAATCCTATCAGCCAATCGGAATTCGAGGGACGCCATCTTGGATGACGTCCCTTAAAGGAACCGTCATTCGTCGGGAAGTCGTCGGTGAAGATGGATGTTCCGTGTCAGCGGGATGAACATGGATCCGGAAGAAAGAAGATTGAAGATGCCGTTGATAGAAGACTTCAGCCGGATCACGGACCTCTTCAGCTCCTGCTTGGATGAAGACTTCAGCCGGATCATGGACCTCTTCAGCTCCCGCTTGGATGAAGACTTCAGCCGGATCATGGACATCTTCAGCCCCTCGCTTGGGCTTGGATCAAGACATCGGAGGAGCTCTTCTGGATCGATCGGTGAACCTGGTATGGTGAAGATAAGGTAGGAAGATCTTCAGGGGCTTAGTGTTAGGTTTATTTAAGGGGGGTTTGGGTTAGATTAGGGGTATGTGGGTGGTGGATTGTAATGTTTGGGGGGGTATTGTATGTGTTTTTTTTACAGGCAAAAGAGCTGAATTCTTTGGGGCATGCCCCGCAAAGGGCCCTGTTCAGGGCTGGTAAGGTAAAAGAGCTTTGAACTTTAGTAATTTAGAATAGGGTAGGGCATTTTTTTATTTTGGGGGTCTTTGTTATTTTATTAGGGGGCTTAGAGTAGGTGTAATTAGTTTAAAATTGTTGTAATATTTTTCTGATGTTTGTAAATATTTTTTTATTTTTTGTAACTTAGTTCTTTTTTATTTTTTAGTTTATTTCATTGTATTTATTTGTAGATATTGTATTTAATTAATTTATTGATAGTGTAGTGTTAGGTTTAATTGTAGGTAATTGTAGGTATTTTATTTAATTTATTTATTTATAGTGTAGTGTTAGGTTTAATTGTAGATAATTGTAGGTATTTTATTTAATTTATTTATTGATAGTGTAGTGTTAGGTTTAATTGTAACTTAGGTTAGGATTTATTTTACAGGTAATTTTGTAATTATTTTAACTATTTTAGCTATTAAATAGTTCTTAACTATTTAATAGCTATTGTACCTGGTTAAAATAAATACAAAGTTACCTGTAAAATAAATATAAATCCTAAAATAGCTATAATATAATTATAATTTATATTGTAGCTATATTAGGGTTTATTTTACAGGTAAGTATTTAGCTTTAAATAGGAATAATTTATTTAATAAGAGTTAATTTATTTCGTTAGATTTAAATTATATTTAACTTAGGGGGGTGTTAGGGTTAGGGTTAGACTTAGCTTTAGGGGTTAATCCATTTATTACAGTAGTGGCGAGATTCGGTCGGCAGATTAGGGGTTAATACTTGAAGTTAGGTGTCGGTGATGTTAGGAAGGGCAGATTAGGGGTTAATACTATTTATTATAGGGTTATTGAGGCGGGAGTGAGGCGGATTAGGGGTTAATAACTTTATTATAGTAGCGGTGAGATCCGCTCGGCAGATTAGGGGTTAATAAGTGTAGGCAGGTGGAGGCGACGTTGAGGGGGGCAGATTAGGGGCTAATAAATATAATATAGGGGTCGGCGGTGTTAGGGGCAGCAGATTAGAGGTACATAAGGATAACGTAAGTAGCGGCGCTTTGCGGTCGGCAGATTAGGGGTTAATTATTGTAGGTAGCTGGCGGCGACGTTGTGGGGGGCAGGTTAGGGGTTAATAAATATAATATAGGGGTCGGCGGTGTTAGGGGCCGCAGATTAGGGGTACATAAGTATAACGTAGGTGGCGGTCGGCAGATTAGGGGTTAAAAAATTTAATCGAGTGGCGGCGATGTGGGGGGACCTCGGTTTAGGGGTGCATAGGTAGTTTATGGGTGTTAGTGTACTTTAGAGCACAGTAGTTAAGAGCTTTATAAACCGGCGTTAGCCCAGAAAGCTCTTAACTACTGACTTTTTTCTGCGGCTGGAGTTTTGTCGTTAGATTTCTAACGCTCACTTCAGCCACGACTCTAAATACCGGAGTTAGAAAGATCTCATTGAAAAGATAGGATACGCAATTGACGTAAGGGGATCTGCGGTATGGAAAAGTCGCGGCTGAAAAGTGAGCGTTAGACCCTTTAATGACTGACTCCAAATACCAGAGGGCGGTAAAAACCAGCGTTAGGAGCCTCTAACGCTGGTTTTGACGGCTTCCGCCAAACTCTAAATCTAGGCCTAAGAATACTGTCATTGCTTTAATTTGAGTATTTTTATACAGAGTCTTTTAAAACTAGGATACCGTTCAATTAGACTTTTGAATGAAACTTCAAGTATCCATTGTTTTTAAACAAGTGTGATTAAAGTGTTTTTTTTACGTCATCTTTATTCATTCATAATTGGAGATTATTAGATTCATCTTTACCATTTTACTATAATCCTGTAGCATTTTGGGTATACCCTCTCTTCTCCCTTGAAAGCGCTGTCTAAAATCATCTTTTTTTGCATATATATATATATATATATATATATATATATATATATATATATATATATATATATATATATATATATATATATGAATTTTAGATATATAGGAATTTCTAATTACAAATACTTAGAACATATTCCCCAATGTGAAGAACATTGGAATAGTGAATTTTTTACAGTACAACACAGTTAATCAGTTTATAAAATATGAATATTGCATAAAAACTATTTTACATGTTTTCAGCTACTTAAGTGCAAAGGGCTCCAATGCACTTATATATGTCTATATATGTACTGTATACATATGTATTTGTGTGTTTATATGTGTATATATGTCTGTAAATACATTCATACATATATAGTTACATAAAAACACATGTACACACACACACACATATAGATGTTTATAAGTTTGTTCTGCTGTATTTATACCAAAACTGTGGCCATGTGACGTGCAACATAGTGGGACATACCATTTGTGTGTACTTAATAAAGTGGCCGCACAGTGTGTGTGTGTGTGTATATATATATATATATATATATATATATATATATATATATATATAAACATTGTACAAACCTACGGACTGAATATAGGTAGGACTGGTCTTCAATTTTTCCAAGGCTGTTTTTTTAGAACTAGATGGCAGCAATATTTCCTGCCATGTACTGTTCCAGATGCCTACCTAGGTATCTCTTTAACAAAGAATATCATTGGAATGAAACACAATTGATAATAGTAGTAAATTGGAAACTTTTTAAAAATGGTATGCTTTGTCCGAATCATAAAATATTTTTGGGGGGTTTCATATCCCTTTAATATTAGTATCAGTTCATGGTAAAATAACAATTTCATGTCATTTTGCATAATTTTATTGCAATAGAAAATAACAAAATCATAAGACAATTTATTTAAAAAATGTGCTTTTTAATGTCAAATTTGTATTAAGTGAGAAGTCATTCAGATGGATCAGAATTGCTATGTGCTCTAAAATGCAGCAAAATATTTCCCAATCTCTCCTTATATTAGTTAGGAGAAGACCCCCATATTGAGAAAAGAGAACCTGTTTAAAAATAAATAAAAGGCTGCAATAAATTATTATTTTTTACACTAGAATGCCTAGCTATTTTAAGAAGCACCATAATAATACGTTTAGCCCGCGCAAACAAAGTGTCACCTGCCATCTGTTCTATTTAGAACACCTAATACCGTTGACACATAGTTACTTTAAGATACTAGTAACTGTAAATGTTAGTCATATTTTAATGTTGTGGTTTGTTGGCAAGCACCTGGGTGATGTAGCATTTATAGCCCAAAGGAAGAGAGTCGTTTGCCTGCTGTGTAAGAAAAAATAAGAAAAATGCTATTTAAAGGCAAGCATAACCCCCGTGACCCAAGCTAACAGCTTGACTGAAGTTCAAGCTGTAGAATATGCTAGCGTCTAGACCTACATCCCTGACAAGTGTTGTGCAGCTGCAACAGTGTTTTGCCTATTTGAAAAATGTTCGACAAGTACACTTATTATCTTACATTTTTAAATGACACCTGTAAATACTAAGAATATATATGAGCTCTTTAAAGCTTTGACAATCAGACAAACAATGTGCAGTTCACGGATTCCATCTGATATGGTTGCTTCTTACCTAGATACTACTGGATGAGCAAGTTATAGATAATGCCCTAATATTTCACTGCAATAAAACTGTCTAAATAACTGAAAGGCAGATCCTAAAGCTGTTTTTTTTTTAAAAAAAAATAATGAAATACCTTACATTCACCTAGATTACAAGTTTTGTTTGGCCATTTCAGCGTTAAAACAGTAATGCAGCCATTACGAGTCTTGTAGGTATAGCTGTACCGCAAGCATTTTGGCCTGTAACGCAACGTCAGTCCCGCACTAAAAAAAAATGACGTTTTTGCATGGGATTTCCATAGCGCTGCCATTATAAGTTTTGCGCTGATGCTGAAAAAGCTTGCATTACAGCCCATACCGACTCGATCCGTTCCGCTATCTGAGACCAGTAGTTATGAGTTTTACGCAACAAAACTGTTACACAAAACTCATAACTAAACTGTTACAAAGTACATTAACATCCATAAACTTTACTATTAACCCGTATTCCGCCGCCCTCCCGCATAGCAAACACTATGATACACTTATTAACCCCTAATCTGCCGCTCCCGACATCGCTGCCACTAATACAATTTTTTAACCCCTATTCCGCCGCTCCCCAACGTCGTCACCACTATAATAAAGTTATTAACCCCTATTCCCCTGCACCCCAACATCGCCCACACTATAATAAAGATATTCCCCCTATTCCGCCGCTCCCCGACATCGCCGCCACTAAATAAAGTTATTATTCCCTAAACCTCTGGACTCCCACATCACTGCCACTATATAAACCTAATAACCCCTAAACCGCCAGCCCCCTACATAACAAAAATCTAAATTAAACTATTAACCCCTAAACCTAACAACCCCCTAAATTTAAATTACAATTACAAGATCCCTATCTTAAAATAAATAAAAACTTACTTGTGAAATTAAAAAAAAACTAAGTTTAAACTATAAATTATACTAACATTACTATTATACTAAAATTAAAATAACTATCAATTAAATAAATTAAATTACTCATTAAAAAACATAACTCTACTAAAAAAAAACTAAATCTACAGTTACAAAAAATAAAAAATACTAAATTACAAAAAAAAATACTAAATTACAAAAAATAAAAAATTACTAAAAAAAAGTAACAAACAAAATTATCCAAAATAAAAACAATTACACCTAATCTAATAGCCCTATAAAAAAAGCCCCCCCAAATAAAAAAACCCTAGCCTACAATGAACTACCAATAGTCCTTAAAGGGGCCTTTTGTAGGGCATTTCCCTAAAGAAATCAGCTCTTTTCCCTGAAAAAAAATGCAAAGAACCCCAACAGTAAAACCCACCACCCAACCAACCCCCCCAAAGTAAAAAAACCTAAGCTACCCATTGCCCTGAAAAGGGCATTTGTATGGGCATTGCCCTTAAAAGAGCATTCAGCTCTTTTTCTTACCCTGAAAAGGGCATTTAGCTCATTTTAGAAAAGCCCAAACCCTAATAAAATAAAAAAAAACATCAAAAAAACAAAAAACACTAACCCCCGACGATCCACTTACAGTTCCTGAATGTCAGATCCTATCTGTCTCCTTCATCTGTCCCTTTAAATTTCTCTTCACTGCCTATAAAAGCCCACAGCTCCACTTACACCTCGCTGGATTATTTTCTGGACTCCGTTGTATCAGAGTCTAAGTGAGCCAATCCGGTTCCCTCCTTACAGGAAGTCAGCTGTTTCTCTGTTCCTACTCCTCGCAAGCCACTGCAACTTTCCTTGTACGCTGCATCTCTCCACTTCCAGCCTGACAGCTCATCCTGTCTCTGCAGACGCTTACCTTTGCAACTCACGCTGCCACGTCATCAGCTACGGCCGCAACCGTTACCGCTCTCGGCATCTCAGTGGTAATCTAAGCTGTGTAACATTCTGGCTCTTAACGGTTACATCTAACAACTTCCTCAGGTCGTATATTCTTACTGGTGATATATATCTTAGCATATGAACGCTGTAACCTATCCATACTTAGTTAAAACTGCAGTAATACTTTGTTCCATGTTTTCTACCATCCTCCTTGCCACTGCATAGTGATACAGACTTCAGTGTCTGTCTACCACTACTGCATCTGGCATATATCAACTCAGAGTGTCAGACTACAAACTTAAGTCATTTGTAGTTAATGCATTCTGAGACATCCATATAACCAGAGATACAATTATCACTTTTTGCATTTAATATCATTTGATACCGTGGTTGATTGTAAGGTGTGATATAATAATCCAGCCTAAAAAGTATATTCTGTAAATGTCAGTTATGGATGTAACAGAAATAGCAAACCAACTCTCAGTACTCACACAGCGTATGGATAATGTGACTCAATCAATCAGGGAATTACAAAGTGAAACCCAGGTATTGAAAGACTGTGTGAGAGAGATGTATGCAGCTAAAACCACCCAACCAGAACCCCAGGTATCCCTGCCAGATAAGTTTAATGGTAACAGGTCTAATTTCAAGGAATTCAGAAATGCCTGTCTACTCCTTTTTGAACTTAAACCTAAAACTTACAATACGGACCGCTTAAAGGTTCTAACTATCATTTCTTATTTAAGGGCTGAGCCCCGCATTTGGGCTGACAGTCTATTTGAAAATCAAAATCCTATGTTGGATTCATTGCAAGAATTCCTAAAGGCATTCTCCTCCTTGTATGATGATCCTTTCAAGCAGGAATCCGCTGAGACATCACTCAGAGTCCTAAAGCAAGGTAGACAGCCTGTCGAAAATTATATTTCACAATTCAAAATATATGCCATTGAATCCAAATGGAATGAGGCATCACTGAGACATCAGTTTAGGCTTGGACTTAGTGAAGAAATAAAGGATGAGCTGTCACGCACTGGTGTACCAACCAGATTGGAGGATCTCTGTAGTCTTTGTACAACAATAGATAGACGTCTGCGTGAACGCAAACTTGAGAGATCTGGCAGTTCATCAACTTTTAAAAAGTACACTGTTCCAACTCCAACTCCAAAGGAATCAGAAACACCTATGGAGATTGGTTTTATGCGTGGTCCCCTCTCTACTGAGGAGAAAAGTAGAAGGCGCGCTTTAAGATTGTGCATGTATTGTGCATCCCCAGAGCATGATGTGAACACCTGCCCCCTTTTGAAAAAGACAAAACTTGGTAAGACTATTTCCAATTCTCTTAGCCTTTCATTAAATAAAAAATCTAACACCCATATAACATTGCCACTTATCTTACAGTGGGATCTCCATCACATTGAAGTCGTTGCTTTAATCGATACCGGGGCTTCAGCAAGTTATATTGATTCACAATTTGTTGAACTCAATAAAATTCCCTTCCTAGCAAAACAGGTTTCTGTGTCAATTAATTTAGTTGATGGTTCTTCTCTTTCTACAGGACCCATAACTCATGAGACTATACCCCTACTACTCAGCATTAACTCACGTCACAGAGAGGTAATTACTTTTGATATAATTCCTAGCCCATTGTATCCGATCATTCTCGGTTTATCATGGTTACAACTACACAAATCTAATTTTGACTGGCAACACTCGACTGTAAACCTAAATTCCACATACTGCACTCAAACTTGTTACCCTCTTGACAATATTTTACTCACCACTACTGAAAATTTACCTACTGAATATCAAGACTTTCAGGATGTATTTAATAAAACTGAGGCACAGGTACTTCCGCCACACAGGCCATACGACTGCCCTATTGACCTTCTCCCTGGTGCAACTATCCCTGTAGGTCACATATATCCTTTGTCTAAACCTGAATTAGATCATCTAAAGTTATATTTACAAGAGAACCTAGCAAAAGGTTTTATAAGACCCTCTACCTCCCCAGCCGGGGCTGGTATTTTTTTCGTTAAAAATAAAGATCACACACTCAGGCCTATAATAGACTATAGAGAACTAAACAAAAGAACAAAGAAAAACCGTTACCCACTCCCACTCATACCCGAACTTATAGAGAGATTACGTACTGCCAAGATCTTTACCAAATTGGATCTCAGGGGTGCTTACAATCTCATACGAATGAGGGCTGGAGATGAATGGTTGACAGCATTTAGAACCCGGTACGGCCATTACGAATATACTGTTATGCCATTCGGTCTTTGTAATGCTCCAGCAACATTTCAGTGTTTCATTAACGACATTTTCCGAGATATCCTAGATAATTTTGTAGTTGTATATTTAGACGATATACTTATCTATTCAGAAACTGAACAACAACATATCACCCATGTTAGGACAGTCTTAGCACGTTTAAGAGAACATAAATTGTATGCTAAATTTGAAAAATGTGAATTTCATAGGTCAAGGGTCACCTTTTTGGGATATGTCATTACTAACTCTGGAATCATGATGGATGATTCAAAAATTCATGCAATAACACAATGGCCAACACCTAAATCCAAGAAACAGGTGCAACGGTTTCTTGGATTTGCCAACTTCTACCGCAAGTTTATCTTTAACTTTGCACACACAGCCAGACCACTTACTGACTTGACTAAGTTGGGAAAGCCTTTCAAATGGACAAACGATTGTGAAAAGGTTTTCCAGAAGTTAAAAAATGACTTTACTACAGCACCCATACTGCAGTTCCCAGACACTAATAGACAGTTTATAGTTGAGGTTGACGCTTCGGATTATGCTATGGGGGCAATCTTGTCGCAGAAAAAACTTCTTACTGATAAAATGCATCCAGTTGCTTACCTGTCCAGACTTCTTACATCTGCAGAACGCAACTATCCCGTTGGGGAGAGGGAATTACTTGCGATTAAGATTGCATTTGAGCAGTGGAGACACCTGCTTGAAGGTGCTACATGTCCTATTGTAGTAATAACGGATCATAAAAATTTGCAGTATTTACAGCAAAATAGAACTCTCTCAGCTAGGCAACTCCGCTGGAATCTCTATTTTTCTCGATTTGACTTTATCATTACCTATCGACCAGGTAGTCGAAATGGTAAGGCTGATGCCCTCTCCAGAAGGGACTCCAGACCACTTACTTCAGAAGCACCAACTACTATTATTCCTAAATCCAAAATTCTAGGGTTACTTATAACCACACAACCAGATTTCCAAAACTTCCAAAAAGATGATTCTTCAAAACCGCTTCACCTTCTCCATACAAAACAAAATGGTTTATACTATTACAAAAACTTATTGTATATACCTCCTGTTTGTAGGTCTGAACTCCTTCACACTTGTCATACCTCTCCGCTATCTGGACACTTAGGTCTCAGGAAAACATTGGATTTGCTCCGTCGACACTATTGGTGGCCAGCTATGACCACATCTGTTCATAACTTCATCACCCAATGTATGACTTGTGCAACCTCGAAACCTAATCATCATTTCCCCATAGGGTTGCTCCAGTCATACCCAGTTCCTGATACTCCATGGTCACACATTGCTATGGATTACATCGTTGACCTACCACCCTCCAATTGCTACACCACAGTATTGGTAATTGTAGACCTATTTACAAAAATGGCACATTTTGTTCCTGCAGTTGGATTACCTAATGCTCAGGAGACCTGCGATATGTTCATTAAAGAAATAGTTCGTTTACATGGGCTCCCCACAGTGATTCTGACTGATAGGGGATCGCAATTTACATCTCGGTTCTGGAAGACTCTCTGCCATACCCTGCAGATCACTCAGAAACTCACAACTTCCTACCACCCCCAGTCTAACGGGCAAGCAGAACGAACTAATCAGTGGTTAGAGCAGTATCTTCGTTGTTTCTGCTCTAATCAACAAGACACATGGGCAAAACATTTAGCTCTGGCAGAATTTGCCTATAATAATTCCACTAACTCATCTACCTCTTTCAGCCCATTTTTTCTTAATTATGGTTTACATCCAAGAATTTCCTACTTACCCTACACACCCTCCTTAAACCCTAAGGTAAATGATACTGTAAACGAAATCTCCCAAGCCTTCACCGTTGCTCATCATAATATTCAATCTGCACAAGCCTCGCATAAAAAATACTATGATTTACGTCATACCCCTCAACCAACTTACCAAATTGGTCAACACGTATGGCTTTCCACTAAGAATTTAAGGTTGCATACACCTTCAAGGAAATTAAGTAAACTTTTCATTGGACCTTTCCCCATTGTGGACGTCAAACATCCTACCACTGTTACCCTTCAACTGCCTGATGCTTATAAAATTCATCCCACGTTTCACGTTTCCCTAGTGAAACCCTGTCTTGTCCCCAACTTGAATCCCAATGTGGTGTCTCACAACGTCACTCAGGATCAGGAGTATGAGGTACATTCTATTGTTGATTCCAGACGTAGAAGGGGTGTACTTGAATATCTCATTCATTGGAAGGACTTTGATCATTCTGAGGACTCCTGGGAGCCAGCTACTTCTGTGTCTGCCCCTCGGTGTGTTTCTTTGTTTCACCGTAGAAACCCCGATAGGCCTGCTCCTTGAACACTCATGGTGCGTTCTTTTTTGGGGGGGCTGTGTCAGATCCTATCTGTCTCCTTCATCTGTCCCTTTAAATTTCTCTTCACTGCCTATAAAAGCCCACAGCTCCACTTACACCTCGCTGGATTATTTTCTGGACTCCGTTGTATCAGAGTCTAAGTGAGCCAATCCGGTTCCCTCCTTACAGGAAGTCAGCTGTTTCTCTGTTCCTACTCCTCGCAAGCCGCTGCAACTTTCCTTGTACGCTGCATCTCTCCACTTCCAGCCTGACAGCTCATCCTGTCTCTGCAGACGCTTACCTTTGCAACTCACGCTGCCACGTCATCAGCTACGGCCGCAACCGTTACCGCTCTCGGCATCTCAGTGGTAATCTAAGCTGTGTAACATTCTGGCTCTTAACGGTTACATCTAACAACTTCCTCAGGTCGTATATTCTTACTGGTGATATATATCTTAGCATATGAACGCTGTAACCTATCCATACTTAGTTAAAACTGCAGTAATACTTTGTTCCATGTTTTCTACCATCCTCCTCGCCACTGCATAGTGATACAGACTTCAGTGTCTGTCTACCACTACTGCATCTGGCATATATCAACTCAGAGTGTCAGACTACAAACTTAAGTCATTTGTAGTTAATGCATTCTGAGACATCCATATAACCAGAGATACAATTATCACTTTTTGCATTTAATATCATTTGATACCGTGGTTGATTGTAAGGTGTGATACTGAAGTCCGGACATCCAGGAGGTGAGGTCTTTATCCATCCAGGCGGCGTTTTCTATCTTCATCCAGGCGGCATCTTCTATCTTCATCCCGGTGGTGCGGAGCTGGTCCAACCTGAAGACATCCGGCGCGGAGCATCCTCTTCATACGGTCGCCGCCGTATACTGAATCTTCAATGCAAGGGAGCCTTTTCAAAATGGTGCATTCCTATTTGCTGATTTGATTTTTGAAATTCAAATCAGCCAATAGTACAAGAGAGCTACTGAAATCCTATTCGCTGATTTGAATAGCCAATAGAATTTCAGTAGCTCTCATCCAATTGGCTGATGTGAATTTCTTTAAATCAGCCAATAGGAATGCAAGGGACGCCATTTTGAACAGGCTCCCTTGCATTGAAGATTCAGTATACGGCAGTGACCGTATGAATAGGATGTTCCACGCTGGATGTCTTGAGGATGGACCCGCTCTGTGCCGGCGGGATGAAGATAGAAGACACCGCCTGGATGGATGAAGACCTCGCCGCCTGGATGAAGACTTCTCTCCACCTGGATGTTTGGACTTCAGAAGCTGTAAGTGGATCGTCGGGGGTTAGTGTTAGTTTTTTTTTAAACTATTTTTGGGTGGGGGGTTTTTAGAATAGGGTTTGGGCTTTTCTTAAAAAGAGCTAAATGCCCTTTTCAGGGCAAGAAAAAGAGCTGAATGCCCTTCTTAGGGCAATGCCCATACAAATGCCCTTTTTAGGGCAATGGGTAGCTTAGGTTTTTGTTAGAGTTAAGTTTTTTATATTGTGGGGGGGGGCTCAGGAAAAAGAGCTGATTTCTTTATGGCAATGTTTTTTGTAGGCTTGGGGTTTTTATTTTATTTTAGGGGGGCTTTTTATTTTTATAGGGCTATTAGATTAGGTGTAATTGTTTTTATTTTGGATAATTTGGTTTGTTATTTTTCGTAATTTATTATTTTTTAATTTTTTGTAATTTGTATTTTTAATTTTTTGTTACTGTAGATTTATTTTTTTTAGTAGTGTTAGGTTTTTTTAATGAGTAATTTAATTTATTTAATTGATAGTTATTTTAATTTTAGTATAATAGTAATGTTAGTTTAATTTATAGTTTAAACTTTTATTTATTTTAAGATAGGGATCTTGTAATTTTAGTTTAAAGTTAGGGGGTTGTTAGGTTTAGGGGTTAATAGTTTAATTTAGTTTTTTGCGATGTGGGGGGCTATTGGTTTAAGGTTTAATAGGTTTATTTAGTGGCAGTGATGTGGGAGGCCAAAGGTTTAGGGGTTAATAACTTTATTTAGTGGCGGCGATGTCGGGGAGCAGCGGAATAGGGGTTAATATCTTTATTATAGTGTGGGCGATATTGGGGTGCAGGGAAATAGGGGTTAATAACTTTATTATAGTGGCACCAATATCGGGAGCGGCAGATTAGGGGTTAAAAATTTATTTCGGGGGTGGCAAAGTCTGGGGCGACAGATTAGGGGTTAATAACTTTATTTTGGTGTCAGCTATGTCGGGGGCAGCAGATTAGGGGTGTTTAGACGTGGGGTTTATGTTATGGTGTTAGGTTTAAACGTAACATTTTTTCCCCATAGACATCAATGGGGTTGCGTTATGGAGCTTTTCATTCAGCTATCACAGGTGTTAGTTTTTTTTCTAACACTCTCTCCCCATTGATGTCTATAGGGGAAAGTGTGCACGAGCACGTCAAAGCAGGTTTTGGATTTTGTGCGGTATGGAGCTTAACACAACCATATCGCACGCACAAGGCGACTTTTCCAAAACTTGTTATGGCAGCGCTATGGAGGGTGAAATAACGCAACTTTTTTTGCGTTCGTTTCGCACCTTCTATAGCGCAAAACTCGCAATCTAGGTGATTGTAATTTATGCTGAACAAAAGACTAGATAACAAAACAATAATGTGAAATTCATGAACAATCTTAGGCCCAAATTCTAAGTTGAGTGCTAGTGCTAGCGCAGGATGCAATATATCATTAATGCTGGACTGTGCTAAAATTAGCATGCAAACTCATATTACAAGCCCATGGTAAAACAGATTTACCAGAGAAGGTTTAAATAAACTTTTTGAGCTCTTCCCAGTCAAATACCTTCAAATATGCAATATTAATTTTAAGCAATTTTAATTTTTTTTTTTTATTGAAATACTTGAAATTACTAAGTTCTTTACTTAGAAAAAAAAAATATTTTTATTTTTAAATATATATTTCTATATATACAATATAGATCTATATATCTATTTAGATATATAGGTATAGATAAATATTTTACACAAACATATACAATACGATTGCATGGCATTTTGTTGGTGTTTTGTTATGGTTGGAATCAAGTTGTTGACAGTTACTATGGTAACTGTAGTAAGGGGAACATAAAAAATTATTCCTACGATTGAGATACTATGAGCACAGCCAGACCCGGAACAGGTATGAGGTCACTTTCGGTATTAAGATACAGTGTTTGGCAGGTTCTCTATAACCTCATCTGAATATGTGAGTTTTAGTTTGTCTTTTTTGTATTATAGATGTTGAACCCTTGAAAAAGGTCTGCTTACAAGACCGAAACGTCAGGATATTGCTAATTTCAAACCGGATTGTACCAGCAATAAGAAAGTTTTGTGGATTGAAGACTGAGTGCATGGGAAATATTTATTATATTCATGAGGACCAAGCACCAGTGTATAACGTATAAGGGAGTGCAGTGGCAAGATATTTATATATATATATATATATATATATATATATATATATATATATATATATATATATATATATATATATATATATATATATATATTATATAGATATATATATATATAAAACACGGAAGAGGACTGCACTCTCATACCGGACCGGGTACACATCCCATGACCCTGTAACATGCTCAGCCCTGGGTGCTCACGGGCACTCACAGGTAGCTGTGCTGTCCCCAGAGTCACAGGCAGTTAACCCCAGACAGGTCTGGGTGCAAGAACCATAGGGAAATTAGAAAACAAATTAATACAACACACAAAGAAAGTCCAGCACTCACTTACAAGCTCTCAGCTAAGATTTAAAAGCAAAAATGGAAAGGTTAGTTACCGCATTTGGCCAAATGGGACAAGCCCAGGTACCACATCAAGGTCCTTTCCAATACCTGGGACCCTAAAACAGCCACACAATGCAAGCTCTCAAATCCAAACAAACTGGGAACAAAGGAAGGGTGCACAGGCTTATGTAATCACCCTAGACATATACAAAACACGGAAGAGGACTGCACTCTCATACCGGACCGGGTACACATCCCATGACCCTGTAACATGCTCAGCCCTGGGTGCTCACGGGCACTCACAGGTAGCTGTGCTGTCCCCAGAGTCACAGGCAGTTAACCCCAGACAGGTCTGGGTGCAAGAACCATAGGGAAATTACAAAACAAATTAATACAACACACAGAGAAAGTCCAGCACTCACTTACAAGCTCTCAGCTAAGATTTAAAAGCAAAAATGGAAAGGTTAGTTACCGCATTTGGCCAAATGGGACAAGCCCAGGTACCACATCAAGGTCCTTTCCAATACCTGGGACCCTAAAACAGCCACACAATGCAAGCTCTCAAATCCAAACAAACTGGGAACAAGGGAAGGGTGCACAGGCTTATGTAATCAACCTAGACATATACAAAACACGGAAGAGGATTGCACTCTTATACCGGACCGAGTACACATCCCATGACCCTGTAACATGCTCAGCCCTGGGTGCTCACGGGCACTCACAGGAAGCTGTGCTGTCCCCAGTGTCACAGGCAGTTAACCCCAGACAAGTCTGGGTGCAAGAACCATAGGGAAATTAGAAAACAAATTAATACAACACACAGAGAAAGTCCAGCACTCACTTACAAGCTCTCAGCTAAGATTTAAAAGCAAAACTGGAAAGGTTACCTTTCCATTTTTGCTTTTAAATCTTAGCGGATTGGGTCTTAGCGGAGTGGGTCAGAAGCAGCATTCGCTGCTTCTTAAATCAACCCCAAAGTCTGTTATCTCTGTTGAAAATAGTGGCAGAAGAGGGCATTACTCCCAGTGGTACCTACTTCCTGAAACACCTAGCATTGAGCTTGCATGAAAAGGAACTGTACTACAACAAGAGGAGATGGAGAAGAAGTCATAACTTCTGCCATGTCAAACCCAGAAAAACAGTATGTCCACAACTCTGAGAAAGGTTCCTTTTTAGTTTCATGGCAGGCAGCATCTGACACAGAATGTTGTGGTTACATTTGTAATCATTTAGACGGTGTAGGGAGATGGGGACATTGCAAGGTTCAAGCTGTGAGGGAAGAAAGTCACCCTGGGAAAGTATTGCCACATCTTATCAGTTCTGGGATGAACCAACATATGCACACAAACCATATGGCAGTTTTTCTTTAAGACAAAAGTGGCACTGAAAGGTCAGCATTTTTTCTAGCATTCAAAGACCAGGTTGACTGAGACTGATGGGGCAGAGGCATTGCAATTTACCCACCCTTGAGAAGTTTGGGGCTTACCCTTTAGGGGGTATGTCCTAGGAGCAATCAAATGAGCTGACATGACTGATTCACTATAACAAGAGAGCCACCTGGCAGCGCTTAAAGGCTCTCACTCCCCAGTACCACTTGTCCCTTAGTAGTTCTTTCAGCAGTAATGTAGTAGCCACACTCAACTATTCTTCTGTAGTGCTGCTGATAAAAGAGCCATTTAAGGATGCACTTTACCTCTGACATATGAAGTGCCCCTAGCACACAGCATGCCTTTTGTCTTTCAATGCAGACTAGCTGCAACCTAAAGTCTCTGGGGGAGGCATTGGTGCTGCTGCAGACATATAGAGGGGGTGGACAGGAAATGGATGAGAAAGGCAGATAGGGTCTTGCTGTTTACTGTACAATACTGAAAATATAAACCAGCAGCACATCTCATCTCATGCTTTGTCATCAGTTTGCAATATGCATGCAAATTGGGTGGCACAGCAGGCAGACCCACCTGCTAAAGTGGGGTTTGTGGTTACTGACAGAGCAGCAAAGTGGTGACAGCACTAAGCGACAGTGATCTTGTTGAGTGCGCTGCCTGGAACATATTTTCCATTGAGTGGTAAGGTGTGTTTTTTCAAATGACCAGCATCATTGAGTAGTGTGATGCACAGGCAAGTCAGCTGCTGGGAAGGAGTAAGATAGGGAACATCTACCCCAGCACCATCTACAACAAAACGTGGTCACACATTGGAACACCACCTTGAAGATGATGATTTTTTTTTGTTCAAAAATGTATTTGGGTAACTGTGAGCTCCACCGTTACCCTATCAAATCAGCTGTGTGCTAGAGTAGATGAGAGTTGATCCAGAGTGTTACTTATGGGCTAATTTAACCACTGTGTTTGTGCTACTGTAGAGCTTGTGTTATATATAAATGTTCCATATAAGGACAGGATTATGAGGTGATACATTATTTTCCATGTCATAAATAACTATTCTAATAAGTAATATGTACAATTTACAGCAAGTTGTGCCATTTTGTTTTTGGTACTCTCTAAAGTGGGTCAGACCATTTGTAATGGGATATAATTGTTTTGGCAGAGCTGGGATGTAATAAGGTATAAAAACATCATTAAAATGACATTTCTCCAACATAGGTGTGTCCGGTCCACGGCGTCATCCTTACTTGTGGGATATTCTCTTCCCCAACAGGAAATGGCAAAGAGCCCAGCAAAGCTGGTCACATGATCCCTCCTAGGCTCCGCCTACCCCAGTCATTCTCTTTGCCGTTGTACAGGCAACATCTCCACGGAGATGGCTTAGAGTTTTTTAGTGTTTAACTGTAGTTTTTATTATTCAATCAAGAGTTTGTTATTTTGAAATAGTGCTGGTATGTACTATTTACTCAGAAACAGAAAAGAGATGAAGATTTCTGTTTGTATGAGGAAAATGATTTTAGCAACCGTAACTAAAATCCATGGCTGTTCCACACAGGACTGTTGAGAGCAATTAACTTCAGTTGGGGGAACAGTGTGCAGTCTCTTGCTGCTTGAGGTATGACACATTCTAACAAGACGATGTAATGCTGGAAGCTGTCATTTTCCCTATGGGATCCGGTAAGCCATGTTTATTACGATCGTAAATAAGGGCTTCACAAGGGCTTATTAAGACTGTAGACTTTTTCTGGGCTAAATCGATTCATTATTAACACATATTTAGCCTTGAGGGATCATTTTATCTGGGTATTTTGATATAATAATATCGGCAGGCACTGTATTAGACACCTTATTCCTTAGGGGCTTTCCCAAAGCATAAGCAGAGCCTCATTTTCGCGCCGGTGTGGCGCACTTGTTTTTGAGAGGCATGGCATGCAGTCGCATGTGAGAGGAGCTCTGATACTTAGAAAAGACTTTCTGAAGGCGTCATTTGGTATCGTATTCCCCTTTGGGCTTGGTTGGGTCTCAGCAAAGCAGATACCAGGGACTGTAAAGGGGTTAAAGTTTAAAACGGCTCCGGTTCCGTTATTTTAAGGGTTAAAGCTTCCAAATTTGGTGTGCAATACTTTTAAGGCTTTAAGACACTGTGGTGAAAATTTGATAAATTTTGAACAATTCCTTCATGTTTTTTCGCAATTGCAGTAATAAAGTGTGTTCAGTTTAAAATTTAAAGTGACAGTAACGGTTTTATTTTAAAACGTTTTTGTACTTTGTTATCAAGTTTATGCCTGTTTAACATGTCTGAACTACCAGATAGACTGTGTTCTGAATGTGGGGAAGCCAGAATTCCTATTCATTTAAATAAATGTGATTTATGTGATAATGACAATGATGCCCAAGATGATTCCTCAAGTGAGGGGAGTAAGCATGGTACTGCATCATTCCCTCCTTCGTCTACACGAGTCTTGCCCACTCAGGAGGCCCCTAGTACATCTAGCGCGCCAATACTCCTTACTATGCAACAATTAACGGCTGTAATGGATAATGCTGTCAAAAACATTTTAGCCAAAATAAACACTTGTCAGCGTAAGCGCGGCTGCTCTGTTTTAGATACTGAAGAGCATGACGACGCTGATATTAATATCTCTGAAGGGCCCCTAACCCAGTCTGATGGGGCCAGGGAGGTTTTGTCTGAGGGAGAAATTACTGATTCAGGGAACATTTCTCAACAGGCTGAACCTGATGTGATTGCATTTAAATTTAAGTTGGAACATCTCCGCATTCTGCTTAAGGAGGTATTATCCACTCTGGATGATTGTGACAAGTTGGTCATCCCAGAGAAACTATGTAAAATGGACAAGTTCCTAGAGGTGCCGGGGCTCCCAGAAGCTTTTCCTATACCCAAGCGGGTGGCGGACATTGTTAATAAAGAATGGGAGAGGCCAGGTATTCCTTTCGTCCCTCCCCCCATATTTAAAAAATTGTTTCCTATGGCCGACCCCAGAAAGGACTTATGGCAGACAGTCCCCAAGGTCGAGGGAGCGGTTTCCACTTTAAACAAACGCACCACTATACCCATAGAGGATAGTTGTGCTTTCAAAGATCCTATGGATAAAAAATTAGAAGGTTTGCTTAAAAAGATGTTTGTTCAGCAGGGTTACCTTCTACAACCAATTTCATGCATTGTCCCTGTCGCTACAGCCGCATGTTTCTGGTTCGATGAGCTGATAAAGGCGGTCGATAGTGATTCTCCTCCTTATGAGGAGATTATGGACAGAATCAATGCTCTCAAATTGGCTAATTCTTTCACCCTCGACGCCACTTTGCAATTGGCTAGGTTAGCGGCTAAGAATTCTGGGTTTGCTATTGTGGCGCGCAGAGCGCTTTGGTTGAAATCTTGGTCGGCTGATGCGTCTTCCAAGAACAAGCTACTTAACATTCCTTTCAAGGGGAAAACGCTGTTTGGCCCTGACTTGAAAGAGATTATCTCTGATATCACTGGGGGTAAGGGCCACGCCCTTCCTCAGGATCGGCCTTTCAAGGCAAAAAATAAACCTAATTTTCGTCCCTTTCGTAGAAACGGACCAGCCCAAGGTGCTACGTCCTCTAAGCAAGAGGGTAATACTTCTCAAGCCAAGCCAGCTTGGAGACCAATGCAAGGCTGGAACAAAGGAAAGCAGGCCAAGAAACCTGCCACTGCTACCAAGACTGCATGAAATGTTGGCCCCCGATCCGGGACCGGATCTGGTGGGGGGCAGACTCTCTCTCTTCGCTCAGGCTTGGGCAAGAGATGTTCTGGATCCTTGGGCGCTAGAAATAGTCTCCCAAGGTTATCTTCTGGAATTCAAGGGACTTCCCCCAAGGGGGAGGTTCCACAGGTCTCAGTTGTCTTCAGACCACATAAAAAGACAGGCATTCTTACATTGTGTAGAAGACCTGTTAAAAATGGGAGTGATTCATCCTGTTCCATTAAGAGAACAAGGGATGGGGTTCTACTCCAATCTGTTCATAGTTCCCAAAAAAGAGGGAACGTTCAGACCAATCTTAGATCTCAAGATCTTAAACAAGTTTCTCAAGGTTCCATCGTTCAAGATGGAAACCATTCGAACTATTCTTCCTTCCATCCAGGAAGGTCAATTCATGACCACGGTGGATTTAAAGGATGCGTATCTACATATTCCTATCCACAAGGAACATCATCGGTTCCTAAGGTTCGCATTCCTGGACAAACATTACCAGTTCGTGGCGCTTCCTTTCGGATTAGCCACTGCTCCAAGGATTTTCACAAAGGTACTAGGGTCCCTTCTAGCTGTGCTAAGACCAAGGGGCATTGCTGTAGTACCTTACTTGGACGACATTTTGATTCAAGCGTCGTCCCTTCCTCAAGCAAAGGCTCACACGGACATCGTCCTGGCCTTTCTCAGATCTCACGGATGGAAAGTGAACGTGGAAAAGAGTTCTCTATCCCCGTCAACAAGGGTTCCCTTCTTGGGAACAATTATAGACTCCTTAGAAATGAGGATTTTTCTAACAGAGGCCAGAAAAACAAAACTTCTAGACTCTTGTCGGATACTTCATTCCGTTCCTCTTCCTTCCATAGCTCAGTGCATGGAAGTGATCGGGTTGATGGTAGCGGCAATGGACATAGTTCCTTTTGCGCGCATTCATCTAAGACCATTACAACTGTGCATGCTCAGTCAGTGGAATGGGGACTATACAGACTTGTCTCCGAAGATACAAGTAAATCAGAGGACCAGAGACTCACTCCGTTGGTGGCTGTCCCTGGACAACCTGTCACAAGGGATGACATTCCGCAGACCAGAGTGGGTCATTGTCACGACCGACGCCAGTCTGATGGGCTGGGGCGCGGTCTGGGGATCCCTGAAAGCTCAGGGTCTTTGGTCTCGGGAAGAATCTCTTCTACCGATAAATATTCTGGAACTGAGAGCGATATTCAATGCTCTCAAGGCTTGGCCTCAGCTAGCGAGGGCCAAGTTCATACGGTTTCAATCAGACAACATGACAACTGTTGCGTACATCAACCATCAGGGGGGAACAAGGAGTTCCCTAGCGATGGAAGAAGTGACCAAAATCATTCTATGGGCGGAGTCTCACTCCTGCCACCTGTCTGCTATCCACATCCCAGGAGTGGAAAATTGGGAAGCGGATTTTCTGAGTCGTCAGACATTGCATCCGGGGGAGTGGGAACTCCATCCGGAAATCTTTGCCCAAGTCACTCAGCTGTGGGGCATTCCAGACATGGATCTGATGGCCTCTCGTCAGAACTTCAAAGTTCCTTGCTACGGGTCCAGATCCAGGGATCCCAAGGCGGCTCTAGTGGATGCACTAGTAGCACCTTGGACCTTCAAACTAGCTTATGTGTTCCCGCCCTTTCCTCTCATCCCCAGGCTGGTAGCCAGGATCAATCAGGAGAGGGCGTCGGTGATCTTGATAGCTCCTGCGTGGCCACGCAGGACTTGGTATGCAGATCTGGTGAATATGTCATCGGCTCCACCTTGGAAGCTACCTTTGAGACGAGACCTTCTTGCTCAGGGTCCGTTCGAACATCCGAATCTGGTTTCACTCCAGCTGACTGCTTGGAGATTGAACGCTTGATTTTATCGAAGCGAGGGTTCTCAGATTCTGTTATCGATACTCTTGTTCAGGCCAGAAAGCCTGTAACTAGAAAGATTTACCACAAAATTTGGAAAAAATATATCTGTTGGTGTGAATCTAAAGGATTCCCTTGGGACAAGGTTAAGATTCCTAGGATCCTATCCTTCCTTCAAGAAGGATTGGAAAAAGGATTATCTGCAAGTTCCCTGAAGGGACAGATTTCTGCCTTGTCGGTGTTACTTCACAAAAAACTGGCTGCTGTGCCAGATGTTCAAGCTTTTGTTCAGGCTCTGGTTAGAATTAAGCCTGTTTACAAACCTTTGACTCCTCCTTGGAGTCTCAATTTAGTTCTTTCAGTTCTTCAGGGGGTTCCGTTTGAACCCTTGCATTCCGTTGATATTAAATTATTATCTTGGAAAGTTTTGTTTTTAGTTGCAATTTCTTCTGCCAGAAGAGTTTCAGAATTATCTGCTCTGCAGTGTTCTCCTCCTTATCTGGTGTTCCATGCAGATAAGGTGGTTTTACGTACTAAACCTGGTTTTCTTCCAAAAGTTGTTTCTAACAAAAACATTAACCAGGAGATTATCGTACCTTCTCTGTGTCCGAAACCAGTTTCAAAGAAGGAACGTTTGTTGCACAATTTGGATGTTGTTCGCGCTCTAAAATTCTATTTAGATGCTACAAAGGATTTTAGACAAACATCTTCCTTGTTTGTTGTTTATTCCGGTAAAAGGAGAGGTCAAAAAGCAACTTCTACCTCTCTCTCTTTTTGGATTAAAAGCATCATCAGATTGGCTTACGAGACTGCCGGACGGCAGCCTCCCGAAAGAATCACAGCTCATTCCACTAGGGCTGTGGCTTCCACATGGGCCTTCAAGAACGAGGCTTCTGTTGATCAGATATGTAGGGCAGCGACTTGGTCTTCACTGCACACTTTTACCAAATTTTACAAGTTTGATACTTTTGCTTCTTCTGAGGCTATTTTTGGGAGAAAGGTTTTGCAAGCCGTGGTGCCTTCCATTTAGGTGACCTGATTTGCTCCCTCCCTTCATCCGTGTCCTAAAGCTTTGGTATTGGTTCCCACAAGTAAGGATGACGCCGTGGACCGGACACACCTATGTTGGAGAAAACAGAATTTATGTTTACCTGATAAATTACTTTCTCCAACGGTGTGTCCGGTCCACGGCCCGCCCTGGTTTTTTAATCAGGTCTGATAATTTATTTTCTTTAACTACAGTCACCACGGTACCATATGGTTTCTCCTATGCAAATATTCCTCCTTAACGTCGGTCGAATGACTGGGGTAGGCGGAGCCTAGGAGGGATCATGTGACCAGCTTTGCTGGGCTCTTTGCCATTTCCTGTTGGGGAAGAGAATATCCCACAAGTAAGGATGACGCCGTGGACCGGACACACCGTTGGAGAAAGTAATTTATCAGGTAAACATAAATTCTGTTATTATTATATTTTTTTGCACCACAGAACCATTTTCTGGTATTTGTGGCACACTTATATGAAGCAGAAATACAGGTGATGTCTCCTCTGATGCTGCCAGATGTTCTAAATATATATTGCATTGTCTGCTCTGTCTTAACCCTTTACATTGCTACAGTCTTTTAAATGCTGGCAAGTCTTGTTGTTGTTTTTTTTTTTTTTAAAAAAGAAGAAACAATGAGCCAAACATTATATTGTGCTAGGGTGCAATTTAGAAGTGCACTCCCTGTGCACAAATAAGATGACAATTTTTTCATCATTAATAAAGTATAGTAGGGCCTCTTAAAGGGCAATAAAGTGAAAATTAAACCTTCATGATTCAGAACGTTCAAATTTACTTCTATTAAATAATTAACTTTGTTATCTTAATATCCTTTGTTGAAAAAGCATACCAAGGTACCCTCGGGAAAAGCAAGTCACTACTGGGAGCTAGCTGCTGACTGGTGGCTGCACATATATGCCTATTGACATTGACTTACTTGATTTGTACAGCTAGATCCAAGTAGTGCATTTCTGCTCCTTCAAAAAAGGATACCAAGATGCACTTTTAGAAAATTAACCAGAGCTCTAATTCTTGTAATGGCTGGTTAATTAACTTAATATGAAAGTCATTAAGGCTTAATAGTTGGCAACAAAACATTTAAAAAGCCCTTAAATAATTTAAAAAAATAATTTAATATCATTAAAAGAAAGCTGATGAAATACATATAGTAAATATAGGAGTTATTTCTGTTTGTTGTATTTATATGTTCGCTGGGAAACTGTCATCCTCTTGGCATCAGCCATGAGACTTCCCTGCTCTATATTAGACTTTATCACTACTTAAATATTTGTGTTCTGTAGTGCAACTTGATATAGAAAAAATAAAATAACAGTTAAAATGATTTAAGATGTTATACAAAATGCATAGGAAACAAGTGTAATATACATGACTATGGTATCATTGTGTACTGATGATCATATGTTGACCACATGCTTAACACTGTACAGTACAGTACAGTAAATATCATAGAGGTTTGTAATTCTGTAGTTTATTAGATAAACTTCCTTTAAATGTTCTTATTTTAGTAACATTTCAGGGGAGGGGAAATCATAGTGGGAATTACTCCAGTTCCTATCTGGTTCTAAAATTACTTAAGTCTTGATCCCTTTATGTTTTTCCCATGGTAAATTGCTTACTAATCCCATTGATAACCACATTATTAGCATCACTGGTAAATCATTAAAGGGACATTGTACAGACGTTTTTTTTCGTTCACTTTAAATAGAGATTTAAAAATGTTTTGACCTCTCATTAATAAACCTCTTTTTCTGGTCAGTCACTTGCCCCTTCCTACTAATGCAGCAGTGGGTTGTTTTCTTCACACCATCCCCTTAAGGGGCTCCCACTGTCTGCTGTTGAGCGCAGCATGGTAGCATATGCTCCTCACCCTGCTTGTGCTAGTATTGAGCTCCTTCACCTTGCTCAGTTGCTCTGGGAATCATATACTTCCTGTATTGCAAGTTATTGTTCTGTATTGCAAGTTATTGCTGACCCTGCTGCTGATTGGGCTACTTGTGGTAGTGGGAAGGCAAAAAATATCTCTATCTATGTATCTATCTATCTATATATCTATCTATCTAGAATCTATCGATTTATCTATCTATCGATCTAACTATCTAGTATCTATCTATATATAATCTATCTAGTATATATCTATATATCATCTATCTATCTCTCTATCTATCTAGTATATATCTATCTATCTAGTATATATCTACTATTATCTATCTAGTATTTATCTATCTATCAAGTATCTATCTACTTATCTATCTATCCACCCATCTATATATCATCTATCTATCTATATATCTAGTACATATCAATCTATCTATCTAGTATATATCAATCTATCTATATCTATCTATCTATCTATCTATCTATCTATCTATCTATCTATCTATCTATATCTATCTAGTATATATCTATATAGTTATCTATCTATCTATCTATCTATCTATCTATCTATCTATCTATCTATCTATCTATATATGATCTATCTATCTAGTATATATCAATCTATCTATCTACTATCTATCTATCTATCTATCTATCTATAATCTATCGATTTATCTATCTATCGATCTATCTAACTATCTATATATAATCTATCTAGTATATATCTATATATCATCTATCTATCTAATATATATATATATATATATATATATCTAATATCTATCTGTTTATATTTCTATCTATCTTAATATCTATCATCTATCTATCTCTCTATCTATCTAGTATATATCTATCTATCTATCTAGTATTTATCTATCTATCAAGTATCTATCTACTTATCTATCCACCCATATATATATATCATCTATCTATATATCTAGTACATATCAATCTATCTATCTATATCTATCTAGGATCTATCTAGTATCTATCTATATAGTTATCTATCTATCTATCTATCTATCTATCTAGCTATCTATCTATCTATATATCATCTATCTAGTATCTATCTATCTTTCTATCTTTCATCTATCTCTCTATCTATCTAGTATATATCTATCTAGTATTTATCTATTTATCTAGTATCTATCTATCTATCTATCAAGTATCTATCTACTTATCTATCCACCCATCTATCTATCATCTATCGATCTAGTATGTATCTATCTATTTATCATCTATAATCTTTCTTTCTATCTATCTATCTATCTATCTATCTATCTATCTATCATCTATCTAGAATCTATCTAGTATTTATCTATCTATGTAGTACCTATATATCTAGTATCTATCTATATATTATTTATCTATGTATCAAGTATCTATCTACGTATCTATCCACCCTTCTGTCTATCTATCTATCTATCTATCTATCTATCTATCTATCTATCTAGTATCTATGTATCTAGTATCTATCTCATATCTATCTAGTATCTATTTATCATCTATCTATCTAGAATCTATCTAATATCTTTCTATCTATTTATCTATCTAGTATTTATCTATCTAGTATTTATCTATCTAGTATTTATCTATCTATAAAGTATCTATCTATCTAGTATCTATCTATTTAGCTATCTAGTATCTATTCATCTATCTTGTATATATCTATCTATCTATATTTCTATCTATCATCTATCTAAAATCTATCTAATATCTATCTATCTAGTATTTATCTATCTAGTATCTATCTATCTATCTATCTAGTATTAATCTATGTATCAAGTATCTATCTACGTATCTATCCACCCATCTATCTATCTAAAAATTAACTATCCACCTATCTATCTATTGATCTATCTAGTATCTATCTATCAAATATCTATCCACCCATCTATCTATCTATCTATCTATCTATCGACTATCTATCTATCTATCTATCTATCTATCTATCTATCTATCTATCTATCTATCTATCTATCTATCTATCTATCTAGTATTTATTCATTTATCTATATAGTATCTATTTATCTATCAAATATATATCTAGGTATCTATCCACCCATCTATCTATCTATACATATATCACGTATCTATTATCCATCTATCATGTATTTATCTATCTATCTATCTATCTATCTATCTATCTATCTATCAAGTATCTATCTAGGTACCTATCCATCTATCTATATATCTAGTATTTATATATCTAGTATCTATCTATCTATCTATTTATCTATCTATCTATCTATCAAGTATCTATCTATCTATCTATCTAGTCTCTATCAATCTAGTATCTATCTATCTATCTATCTAGTATCTATCTAGTATCTATCTATCTATCATCTATATAGTATCTATCTATCTATCTATTTATCTATCTATCTTTCTTTCTAGTATCTATCTATCTATCTATCTATCAAGTATCTATCTAGGTATCTATATATTTATCTAACCATCATCTATCTATCTATCTATCTATCTATCTATCTATCTATCTATCTATCCATCCATCCATCCATCCATCTAGATAGCAGGGTAGGGGGTAAGTCGTGCAGCGATGGGCAACAAATATAAATATATATGTATATGAAGATATACATAAATATTTATGTGTTAATATGTGTATATACACATATTAAAACATACATATATATTTACTGGGAACACACAGTCCGCAATGTAAAGGCACTTTTCAGTGTCATTTTTTTTTTTTTTTTTTTTTAAACACCCCACACCTGCCACTTTTAAAGGGATATTCCACCCAAAATTGGAAACCACATGAGTGCATTTCGGTATTGAACATAAGCAATTTTATCATATACATGCATTAGCAAAAATGCTTCTAATAAAAGCTATAGCTGTTTCAAAAGTGTATTTAAGTATGCACCCTGCACCAGCATTTTAAACGCAGCACTTGCTAAGAGAACCTAAGGTGCTTGTACCATCTGGTAATGACTCAATTTGTTAATTGCTGACATGATACAAACCCCAGTGATAATCTGAGCAGCTGCATTATTTAAAATGTGGGTGCAGTGACAATATCTAGCTGTGCTTTACATGCACGTGCAGAGAAAAATACTAACACTAAAACAGTACTAGAAGCATTTTTGCTAATACATGTATATTGCAAATATGTTTCTATTCAAAGATGTAATGAATCTATGTGCATTTATATTTTTACTGGAATGTCCGTTTCACCCCTTAAAACTGCCTGTTGCAGTTATTAATAAATAAATAAAAAATATGCTACATTTTTTATTTTTTATAATAGCACATGTTACGGTTACCCTTAGTCTCGCTGAGAGATGGACCGCTTAGTAGCCTGGATTCCTATTGCTGAAGAGGGGAGAAACTGCTTTCCATAGTATTCTATATGAGTCTCGCAAATGTAGAATAATCCCCCTTAGCTGTAGTACAGCTAGGATACCCTTCTGCCCACAAAAACGAGTCAACGCTGCGATTGAGGGACAACCAAGAACTGAGGACTGGGATGCCCAGCCTGCTTTTTATTTAGGTTACATGCACACAGGGCACTCCCAGGGGGGGAAGCATAAAATCCCCCATCACACATTTAGACAAAGCCCTTGGACAGGCCACCGCAGATAACAAGTACACACAAGAAAACAATTGAGTCCTTCTTATCACCTAGCAGTGAATGCTTATCACAAACTTAATTACAGTACACAATATGCTAGGAAACCTGCCTCAGAAAATAGTTTTCTCAAAACTGAACAGAGTTAACCCTTTATGAAATGATACTTGTTACAGTTTTCTTGGAGCCCTTCTTAGGCGCTGGCTTGGCTGGTTCAGGCATTGCTGCTGGGAAATAAGTTTCTTCACAACAAAATAACTAATGCTTCTGTAACAGTGCTCCCTTTCTGTGGAACACTCTGGCAGACACGGTCTGACCCCTTTTCGGGGCAGACTAAGGCTGTCCAGACCGCTGGTTATGCGGGGCTGAGGTCGGTTTGTCTGGACAACCCGTCGGCGTTGCCATTCTGTTTCCCAGGTCTGTAAGTAATGGTGAAATTGAAGGGTTGCAACGATAAACTCCAACGTAATAGCCTGCCATTATCTCCAGAGACCCGGTTCAGCCACACCAACGGGTTATGGTCGGTGACCAGAGTGAACTCCTGCCCATATAAATAGGGAGTCAATTTCTTTAATGCCCACACCAAAGCCAAACACTCCTTTTCGACCGCTGCATAGCTGACTTCGCGGGGCAGGAGCTTCCGGCTGATGTAGGCAACTGGATGCTCCCCTCCATCTTCGCCTACTTGGCTGAGGACGGCTCCCAGCCCGAACATGGAAGCATCTGTGTGGACGATAAAACGTTTGTTAAGGGCTGGAGCCGCCAAGACAGGAGCGTTAATTAGAGCATTTTTGAGAGCCTGGAAAGCCGTTTCACAGTGGGGAGACCACAGGACCTGTCGAGGTAAGTTCTTCTTGGTCAAGTCAGTCAGGGGTTTGGCAAGTGTGCTGTAGTCTGGTACGAACCGTCTATAGTACCCTGCCGTGCCCAGGAAGGCTAGGACCTGAGTCTTAGTGATGGGGGTGGGCCAATTGGCGACAGCTTCTATCTTGGCCGGCTCTGGTCGCTGCTTTCCACACCCCACCCGGTGACCCAGGTACTGTACCTCGGCCATCCCAAAGTGGCATTTTTCTGGCTTCAGAGTCAGGCCAGCAGCCCGGATCTGATCCAGAACCATTCCTATGTGAGCTAAGTGGTCCTCCCATGACTCACTGTGGATCGCTATGTCGTCCAGGTAGGCGCAAGCAAAACTCTGGAAGCCATCCAGGAGCCTATCCACCAAGCGCTGGAATGTAGCTGGGGCATTCTTCATCCCAAACGGCATTACCCTAAACTGATATAAGCCGAATGGGGTGACGAATGCCGACTTGGGGATAGCCTCCGGGGCCAGGGGAATCTGCCAGTAACCTTTGCAGAGGTCAATAGTGGTCAGGTAATTTCCCCTGGCTATACGATCGAGTAGCTCGTCTACCCTGGGCATAGGGTAAGCGTCCGTCACGGTCTTTTCATTGAGCCTCCGATAGTCTACGCAGAACCGGGTGGTCCCATCTTTCTTGGGCACCAAGACAACTGGGGAGGCCCAGGGACTATCGGAGGGCTCAATTACCCCGAGTTGGAGCATCTCATCGATCTCCTTCTTCATTCCTATCCTAACTGCTTCGGGGATTCGGTACGGAGCCTGGCGCAAGGGAGCTTGTCCCGGAGTATCTACCTGGTGGGTGGTTAAAGTAGTGTACCCTGGCTTCGGGGAGAAGGTGAGGTGTTTGGACTGTAGGAGTTGGTTGAGCTGCTCCCTTTCAGTGGGGCTAAGTCGGTCTCCTATCTGAACCTGAGCCACTATACCTGTGGGGAGACTCTTTTCTAATAGGTCTGGAATGGGTAGACTGTCGGGGCCTTCCTGAGGGGAACAACATACGGCCGTCACGTTCTCTGGTCGCTCAAAATATTCCTTGAGCATGTTTACATGGAATGTCTTTCTAAGATTGTTGTCGTGGCAGCTAGCTATCACATAAGTGGTGTCTCCCCTTTTCTCTACGATCTGGTAGGGGCCCTGCCAGGACGCCTGCAATTTGTCTGTCTTCACCGGCTTAAGTACTAACACCTTTTGTCCTATGGTAAAGATTCTCTTTCGGGCCCCCCGATCGTACCATACTTTCTGTCTTCTCTGGGCCGACTGGAGATTAGCCCGCACGGATTTGGCTAATTGCTCCATTCGGTCCCTGAGTTCCAGCACGTATGGCACAATGGGGACACCGTCAGTCTCCATCTCTCCCTCCCAGTGCTCCCGGATCAGGTTTAGGGGTCCCCGTACCTTTCTTCCGTAGAGCAACTCGAAGGGAGAGAACCCTGTCGTTTCCTGGGGCACCTCCCGATAAGCAAAAAGGAGGTGCGGCAGGAAGCGTTCCCAGTCTCGGTATTCCTGAGTGAACGTCTTGAGCATTTGCTTGAGGGTCCCATTGAACCTCTCACACAGCCCGTTCGTCTGGGGGTGGTATGGGGAGCTCAGGAGGGACTTAATTTTGCAAAGCTGCCAGAGTTGTTGGGTCAATTCAGCTGTAAATTGGGTGCCTCGGTCGGATAGGATTTCTTTTGGAAATCCTACCCGGGAGAACACCTGTACTAGTGCATTCGCTACCGTATCCGCTTGTATGTTGGATAGGGCGACAGCCTCTGGGTACCTGGTAGCGTAGTCCACTACGGTAAGAATGTAGCGCTTACCGGAGGGACTAGGGGTAGCCAGTGGTCCCACTAGGTCAATAGCAACCCGGCTGAAGGGTTCCTCTACAATGGGCATATTTACTAGATGGGCTTTAGGGTGATCGCCTCGCCTTCCTACTCGTTGACACACATCGCAGGTGTTACAGTAAGTTCTAACGTCGGCGTGTACCCCTGGCCAAAAGAACGTGTGAGTAATGCGGTGTAGGGTACGGGTTACAGCTAGGTGGCCTGCTAAGGGGATGTCATGGCCTATCTTGAGGATTTCTTGACGGTATTTGTGGGGCACTACCAGCTGTCGCCTACGCTGTCCCCTTTTCTCTGTCCAGCGGTATAGTTTCCCTTTTTCCCATAAGAATGTTTCATTATCTGCCCCGCCCCCTCCGGTCTCTGCTCGTTCCCGGTACTTTTGTAAGGTCGGGTCAGTCTTAGACTCTGTCTCGAAAGCATCTGGGGTGTCCCAGGGTATGGGGCCTAACATGTCAGGCAATGTCGGGGTAGGTCTTACCTGTGTCTCCCGCACTGGTGAGAGTTCTCGCTCCGTCCGGGCTTGGGCCCGTGTAGTCACTGGGTCCGCCTCGTTGTTGCATACTGGAGCATAGGCAGAAGTCATGGGGCCCAAATCATTGCCCAGTAGTACTTCGGCAGGTAAATTATCCATTATGCCCACGTTCACAGCCCCCTTTCCCGCTCCCCAATCAAGATGCACTTTAGCTGTTGGAATTTTGTACACATCCCCCCCCGCCACTCTAACGGCCACAGTCTGTCCAGATCGCTTGTGCTCCGGCACCAAATGACTCTGTACCAGCGTGATAGTAGCCCCTGTGTCTCTCAATCCCTCGGTAGATCGCCCCTCGAGCCATACCTTCTGCCGATGGTGCTGGCGGTTATCTGAGGCAGCATATACAGGGTCCGCCTCGTGAAGCGGCCCCAAATATTCCTCCATAGGGGCCTCTTGGTTAACACAGAGGGTCCGGGCCGGACGATATGCCCCAGAGGGGTAATTGTAATTCCTGGGTGTCTGGTGCGTATTAAGGGGGCAGCTAGCCATGAAATGCCCTGGTTGCTTGCATCGGTGGCAAGTCGGTCTGGGACGCTCAGAGCTGTTATTGTGTGGTCCTGAGTGTCGGGCGGGCCCTGCGGGCACCGGGGCTCGGAATTCAGCACGAGGGGGTGCACGGTAAACCTCTCTGGGTTCGTGAAGACGGGAGTCATAATGTTCATCGGCCAATTTGGCTGCTTCTTCTAAGGTAGAAGGTCGCCTGTCTCGCAGCCATTCCTTCCCTTGCTGTTCCATGCCATTATAAAAATGTTCTAAGAGAAACAATTGTAAAATTTCCTCACCAGTCACCGCTTTACTTCCGCTCATCCAGTGATTTGCCGCTCTCCGCATTCGGTGCGCCCATTCCATATGGGTATCGTTAGGCTTCTTTTTCGTGCCCCGAAACTGTCGGCGATACGCGTCCGGAGTTACTGCGTACCGTCGCAACAGTGTCTCCTTAACTAGCTCATACTGTGTCACTTCCTCAGCACCCAGAGTACGAAAGGCTTCCAGGGCTCGCCCGGATAGTTTCCCAGACAATATCGTGGGCCACTCCCTGTTGGGAATCTGGTGCAGGGCACATTGCCTTTCGAAGTCCGCCAAATATTCATCAATCCCTGTCTCGCTCTCTAGGAAGGGTCGAAATGCCGCATAGGGTATCTTGGGCCTCCCAGCATTTTCGACAGGGATGATTACCTGCGGGGCTTCAGCATTGCGGTGTGCGTTCGCTAGGTTGAGTTCGTGGGCTCGAGTCTCTCGTATATCCTTGTCCGCTTCCGCCATCAACTGCTGTACCAATTCCATGGAGGGGTTCGGCCCGTACAGTGAGAGCCTCTCCCGAACAATCCTGGTTTTTTCGTCACTAATCGTGGTCGGTGTTTCCGCCATTGTGAAGCTCTGATCCAGTTCGGTCAATTCTGCGATCAGCTCTCTCCTCGGCCGGTTGCTGGCGTACCCCCCTCTGCTTTCAAGTAAATCCTTTAGGGTTGTACGCTTCAATTTTTCGTAAGCGCTCTCCATCCGTTCTGTACCTCTCCTAGGAAATCCAGGAAAAATCCCACCGCTGCCGCCAAATGTTACGGTTACCCTTAGTCTCGCTGAGAGATGGACCGCTTAGTAGCCTGGATTCCTATTGCTGAAGAGGGGAGAAACTGCTTTCCATAGTATTCTATATGAGTCTCGCAAATGTAGAATAATCCCCCTTAGCTGTAGTACAGCTAGGATACCCTTCTGCCCACAAAAACGAGTCAACGCTGCGATTGAGGGACAACCAAGAACTGAGGACTGGGATGCCCAGCCTGCTTTTTATTTAGGTTACATGCACACAGGGCACTCCCAGGGGGGGAAGCATAAAATCCCCCATCACACATTTAGACAAAGCCCTTGGACAGGCCACCGCAGATAACAAGTACACACAAGAAAACAATTGAGTCCTTCTTATCACCTAGCAGTGAATGCTTATCACAAACTTAATTACAGTACACAATATGCTAGGAAACCTGCCTCAGAAAATAGTTTTCTCAAAACTGAACAGAGTTAACCCTTTATGAAATGATACTTGTTACAGTTTTCTTGGAGCCCTTCTTAGGCGCTGGCTTGGCTGGTTCAGGCATTGCTGCTGGGAAATAAGTTTCTTCACAACAAAATAACTAATGCTTCTGTAACAGCACACTACACTAAATCTTGGGGGCAATTGGGGGACATTTTTAAAATTAATTAAGTTCCGGCCCCTGGTTAATTTTCGGAGCGCTAAATGCTACCGTGGGTTGCAGTAGCAATAACCAGCCACTTGTAATGGCTGGTTATTTATCGGGCGCCAGTAAATGGACACATTTGCCTGTTTGAGGATGCACAATAATTTAACGATCCACTTGTAATCTACGCCTAAATGTTATTTCATGATTCAGATAGAGCACACAATTTTAAACAACATTAAGATTTACTTTTATTATAAAATTTGCTTTATTCTCTTTGCTGAAGGAGTAGTAAAATGCTACTGGGAGCTAGATGAGACAATGGCAATAGGCATATATGTGCAGCCACCAATCAGCAGCTAGCTCACAGTAATGATTTGCTGTTCCCGAACCGACCTAGGTGTGTTTTTCAACAAATTATAGAAAAGGAAGGAAGCAAATGAGAGAACAGAAGTAAATTAGTATTTTTATCTATAATTGTATGTTAGATTTGAATGCTAACATTGTAATATGTTTTGCAAATGTGTTTTATAAATGTTGAAGTTGCAATGATTGCTTTTCCGTATTGCTCTCAGCTGTCATTTAACGTCATATCTTGGCACAGATGACTGTAAACCTTGGAGAAGATAGGTAAAGCAATACTCACTGAAATTTCAGTGGCCCTTCAGAAACCATTAAGGGTGTCAATGAATCTAGGCTGTCACGGATGCCCCATCCTGGAGTAGTCAATGAGCTAATTAAATGGTAATTATAAAGTGTATTGTAATAATTAGAAAGGTAATGTTAAAATGTGTGTTGTATTGTGTTACCAGAGAAGGTAAGAGCTGCAACATTAATAAAACAATAAGTCCAGCAAGCTATCTACCTCCCCAAGCTGTTTTATGTATTGAGAGTGTATGTGAAGTTAACAAGTATCTGCAGCCAGGCAAACTTAGTGTTAAACCTCTTAGAAATCAAGCACTGCTCTGATTGGTAATACAGTCATTTGGTTAGGTCTGTCTTAACCATTCAAGAGTCAAGTTACTGTTCATTCAGACACTACTGCAGGAACTTTCTGCTATTGGCTGGCTTACCATCAGGCCGTTAATTGGTCACAATTCCTCAATTCCAGATTGCCTGGCTGCTAATTGATCAGTGTCTAAGAAATGGGAGATTTTATTGTTTTATGGCACCTTGAGTGGGATAAGAAGCACTATTTATACCCCTGTGGATGACTCAATAACAGAGACTTCTCAGGACACAAGTTTTGCTGTGTCACTGGGACTAATGGGCTAATATTACTTTGTCTGCCTGAGCTAATATCACTAAAGGTTCCTAGTACACTGAGCAGGGTGTGACCCAGAGATCGAAGCTACAGGCCTTGTCCACTGGAGTGGTGCAGAAGATTGCTGGAGTCTCCCTACTGGATGCTGATTCTTTTCAGAACCCAGGAACGCCACACTGACTGCAGGACTGAGTGCTTCTTCCTCTGGCAATAGCCAACCTGTGACATTTATTTATTTATAAAATATTTTACCAGGAAGGATACATTGAGATTTCTCCCGTTTTCAAGTATGTCCTGGGACCACAAAACATTGCATTGATACAGTAGGGTACAATAAAATACAAAAACAATATTAATACATAACATAAGCAAAATTTAACATAGAACAGGTAGGAAATATATAATCAACCATGACAGGTGCATTCTGTTTTGAGATATGTAGAGAGGAATCTCTTGAAGGATTCTAGGCTTGGGGAAGGTTTGAAACTGTGCGGGAGGTCGTTCCATAATTGTGGTGCTCTGTAGGAAAAGGAGGATCAAGCTGCTTTCTTTTTGTATGGAGGCAGACTAAATAATGTGCTGGTATTGGATCAGAGGTTATAGGAGGTGGGAATAGCCGGGGAAAGCATTCTGCTCAGGTAGGGTGGGAGCTTCCCAGAAAGGCTCTTAAACACAAGGCAGGAAAGATGGAGGGTGCGTCTGGATTCCAGCGACAGCCAGATTAGTTCTTTTAGCATGTCACAATGGTGGGTCCTGTAGTTACATTGTAGCACAAAGCGGCAGAACGAGTTATACAGTGTATTAAGTTTATTTAGGTGAGTTTGCGGTGCAGCTGCATATACTACATCCCCATAATCCATGATTGGCATCAGAATGTGCTGTACAATCTTTTCCTTTACTGTAGGGCTGAGACAGGATTTGTTTCTGAACAGGGCACCTAGTTTTGGAGGCCAAAAGATAGATTGGGGTCTAACAACATACCCAAGTATTTGAAAGAGTTGACTGCGGTCAGTGTGCAATTTGATTTTGTTTTGATGTGTAGATGGGAATTTTGTAGTTGGTGTAATTTAGGTCCCGTTCCAAAGATCATTGTGACCGTTTTGTTAGTGTTTAGGAAGAGTTTATTTTTTGAGATCCACTTTTCTACCTCTGCGAACCGGTCTTGGAGCACTGTTTCAAGCTGCAGCAGATCAGATTTGTTTGCATAGATTACCGTGTCGTCTGCGTACATGTGTACAGTTGAGGATTTGCAGAAATTTGGCAGATCATTTATAAATTATGTGAATAGTAGGGGGCCAAGAATGGAACCTTGGGGAACACCACACGTGACTGGGAGAGGGAGGGAGTCGCTGTCAGAAGTGGAGACATATTGTGATCGATCTGATACATATGATCGAAACCAGGTTAGCGGACGATCACCAATACCTGAGTTTCTTAGTTTGAGCAGTAGTATGTTGTGGTCTACTGTGTCAAAGGCCTTTGCAAAATGAAGGAAAATTGCTCCAGTTAAGTCTCCTTGTTCCATACCAGTTTGGATGTCGTTGCAAACTTTTAGACATAGGCCGCTGTGTATAACATACAACAATCCTTATACATACATACATACAACAATCCTTATACATACATACAACAATCCTTATACATACATACAACAATCCTTATACATACATACATACAACAATCCTTATACATACATACATACAACAATCCTTATACATACATACAACAATCCTTATACATACATACATACAACAATCCTTATACATACATACAACAATCCTTATACATACATACATACAACAATCCTTATACATACATACATACAACAATCCTTATACATACATACATACAATAATCCTTATACATACATACATACATACATACATACAACAATCCTTATACATACATACATACAACAATCCTTATACATACATACCTACATACATACAACAATCCTTATACATACATATATACAACAATCCTTATACATACATACATACATACATACAACAATCCTTATACATACAACAATCCTTTGTCTAATAAAATGAATCTATAGATAGAACTAACTTTAATAAGCACATATGCTTGGAAAAAAGTATTATTTTATATTTAAAGGGGAAAAGAAATGATCTGTGATTTAGAAGGCGTAATTAATTCACAGGACATTTATAAATATATTTTTAAACAAACTGGAACAAAAGAGAAAGAGGGTCATTCTAAGATACAATAAGTAGTAGATACACTTAAAGGGATATGAAACCCCACCATTTTATTTTATTATTCAGACAGAACATGCAATTAAAAAAAAGTTTCCAGTTTACTTCTATTATCAAATTTGCTTTATTCCCATGTTATTCTTTGTTGAAGAGATACCTAGGTAGGCGTCTGTATCGCTACATATAGTGCTGCCATCTAGTGTTCTTGTAAGTAGTTTACATTCTTGCAAAATGGCTGCCATATAGTGCTCCAGACGTGCACACTCTTGAGCTTACATCCCTGCCTTTTAAAAGAGGATACCAAGAGAACAAAGAAAATTTGATTAAAGGAGTGCGTTAGAAAGCTGATTAAAATTGCATGCTCTATCCGAATCATGAAAGAAATGTTTGGGTTTCATCTTCCTTTAAACAAAGTTGCTTAAGCATTTCAAAGGATGGTAGCAATGTCTATAGTAAGATATGATTTTTTCAATGAATTCTTTAGGTGTTTATGGAAAATAATATTAGCTCGGTAACACCAGTACCTGTACATAGGAACCAGATTGTAAATAAAACAAATGAGTACTGAGAGAGCATAACAGACTAGAATGCCTTCTAACGCTCTAAAAAACAAAAACATTCATTCTTTGAATGGAAAATAGACTTTTTTTTTCTATTCTCCTGATCGCCCTCTCATTTGGAGGGGTAACTTAGTTTTAATGGAAATGGATCAAGCTCCGTACGGAGCTTGAAGGGCCGTGTTTCTGGCGAGTCTTCAGACTCGCCAGAAACACAAGTTATGAAGCAGCGGTCTACAGACCGCTGCTCCAAAACCCTTTCCGCCTGCTCTGAGGCTGCAGACATCAATCCGCTTGATCCTATACGATCGGGCTGATTGACACATCCTGCTAGCGGCTGATTGGCTGCGAATCTGCAGGAGGCGGCATTGCACAAGCAGTTCACAAGAACTGCTTGTGCAATGATAAATGCCAACAGCGTATGCTGTCGGCATTTTATCGATGTGCGGCGGACATAATACTCTACATCGTATCATGTCGGCTCGCACTTTCATAAATCAGCCCCTTTATCTGAATCATTAAAGTTTAATTTTGAATTTTCTGTCCCTTTAAAATATGTTGTTTTTATTTACTTAATAAAAGTGTCTAAAGTTACATTTTATATTTTTGAAAGACCCAAAAAAGATAAGCTCATCCTAAAATTAACTCAATATTTTGTTTTTTTCCTGCTACATTTTTTTTTTCCAGTTTTCTGTCTTTTTTTTATTTTTTTATTAGTGGGAAATGAAAGCTTATTCCCCTGTATCTTAGTAAGTTTGCATTTTGTGGAGCCGTGCATTATTTTTAACCAGCTCGTTTGAGGTATTATATACTATTAAGTTTGTATATAGATCTGTAAAGAACAAATACTATTATATTTTAACATTATGATACGTTTCGAAAAAGCTACTTAAAACATATTTTTTTTTAAAAATAAACTTTCAAATACTTTTGTCTTTTGGAAATAGACAAAAAAATATAAAAAGGATTGTGTAAAGAGATGTTGTATGTGAAAGAACAGATGGTTATGGGCAGCTTGCGATCATTGACTAATATAAGGGTCTATTCCAGTCTGTAAGAGGAGCTTTGCAAACTGGTTCACACAACTTCAAGTCTACTCCAATCAAATCCTTTTTCTTGAGTGGCTTCATACTTTGTAAATTCTATTAACTTTGCAATTGTATATCCCAGCAGAGGTATTACAGGCCAGCAGAAAAAAAGTATGAAACGCGTAATAAAGATATTGTTGAAATCACAGTGTGAATCTAAAAAAATGTTCACAAATAAAATATGACAATCTAAATGTTTTTCATGATTATTATAATTATGTGTTTGCAAGCTTAAATAAGTTTATAAAAAAAAGTCAAAATGATAAGAATTAAAGGGACAGTCTACTTTTTTATTGTTTAAAAAGATAGATAATGCTTTTACTAACCGTTCCCAATCTTTGAACAACCAACATTGTTACATTAATATGCTTTATAACTTCTAAGTGTGCCTGTTTGTAAGCCCCTGCAGGCCGCCTCATATCTCAGTGCTTTTTATTAGCTTTTTAAATCTTGCGCAACAGCTAGGCAGTGCTAACTCATGTGTGTCACATAGATAACATTGTGCTGAGTCCTGTGGAGAATGATAATGGTTATTATGGTTATTTATTTTGGACAGTCTAGTCCAAAATAAACTTTCATGATTTAGATAGAGAATGTAATTTTAAACAATTTTCCAATTTACTTGTATCACCAATTTTGCTTTGTTCTCTTGATATTCTTATTTGAAAGCTAAACCTAGGAGGTTCATATGCTAATTTCTAAGCCCGTGAAGGCCGCCTCTTCTCTCAGGGCATTTTGACAGTTTTTCACCACTAGAGGGTGTTAGTTCATGTGTGTCATATAGATAACACTGTGCTCACGCACGTTGAGTTCAAGTGAGCCAGCTCTGATTGGCTAACATGGATGTCTGTCAAAAGAACTGAAATAAGGGGGGCAGTTTGCTGAGGCTTAGATACAAGCTAATCACACAAATTGTATTTATATAACTGTGTTGGTTGTGCAAAACTAGGGAATGGGTAATAAAGGGATTATCTATCTTTTTAAACAATAAAAATTCTGGTGTAGACTGTCCCATTAACCAGCACTAATTGGCTAATATGCAAGTTTGTAAAAAGCACTGAGATAAGGGGGCAGTCTACAGAGTCATAGATACAGGTAATCACAGTGTTGCTTATGCAAAAATGGGGAATGGTGAATAAAGAGATGATCTACCTTTTTAAAGAATAACAATTATTAAGTAGACTATCCCTTTAAATGCACGCAATATAAATTGGTATGTTTAGTTAAAGGGATAGAAAGATGGAAATTGATATGTGCATGAATGCATTTCACTTTTAAACAAAAGCATTTTTGCAATATTCTCACATTAACAAAAATGCTTCTAGTAAAGGTTATTACTGCTCTTCACATATGCTGTAATGACTCATGAACCATCAAACACCACACCTTTTTAGAGAGCTGGCAGTGCTGAAGGTTTAATTTGTATCAGACAAACCACTGCAGACTCTGAGAAGGTGGTGTTTGAATGCTGGTGTATGGGAAAATGACAGCATATGTGTGTATACTCCTTAAAAACAGTAAAACTGTTTTACTAGAAGCATTCTTTCTATTGGAAGTATATTGCAAAAATGCTTGTATTTAAAATTTAAATGGACATATGTATATTTCAATTTGACCTTTTTTTAAAAAAACAGCATTCAAAAAATAAATAGCGCTATTCAAATCAAGCAGGGAGGCAAAGCTGTGTGAAATGCAGGCACCTGCTATTTAACAGCAGAATTAACAAGCACATGTAGTCACATGTGCAAGACTTCCCCACATACATAAGCTGTTGCAGGAAATAATGTGGGCTAATCATTTTTCACACCTACTGTCATGATCCTGTCTAACACTGTGCCTTTAATTCAGGATCTCCTCCCTTGTCTGTTCTCTATTTAAGACACACCTTTTCCTCACTGCATTGCTTGATTATTGCAGTCTGAGGATTGTTTGATTCATCCCTCTTCAAGGATTCAACAAGCCAAGTATCAGTTTAACCTTAACTCCTTTTTGGAAATTCAAACTCTTATTAATGATATTATTGCGCTATTGCTTTTCATCACCTCAACTATTTGTCAATTTGAATATAAGCATTTCTAACCTCTCAAGCATCTTTTACCATTGCAGTCTATTCAAACACAGATCTGTCTACAACGAGGCGGGACTTCGCCTCAAGCGTGTATGCCCTGTGACGTCACATGCCGCAGCACAAGCTCTGCTGTCGGCGCGTCTCTCTCCCCACACACGCTGAATACTCAGCTCAGAGCCACACGCATAAACAAACAGTCGTGCCAACTTAAAACAAATAACCCTAAGGATTTAAGGTATGTACATATCATTTAAAAGTTAAGCAGCTTTATTTTGAGATCTCCAACGTTTTCCTATAAATGCTATCCTCTCCACCTCGTAACTAAAGAGACTATATATCATCTATTGCCGGTCAATACGAATGTGCATACATTAAACTCCAAATTGTTGACAAAACATTCACAATACATCATACTCATTTAATTTATATTTCTTTGGGGCTTATACAAATGTTTTATTACAATAAGACAGAACAGAGAGAACCACAGATACCAGTCATTCTAATGTCAAGTTATAATTTAATTTGAGTCTCCCTGACTGACAGAATTTCAGTTCAGAGAAATAAACATAATTCACTTATCCTACAGGAATATTGTTTTCATTCAGGTTCCCTTTTACCCAGTCATGATATAAGGGAGAAAATGAAAACAAACACTCAGATTAATAGTGAAAATAATCTTTATTTTAATAAAAATAAATGTACTCTTCACAGAATAATCAAGCCTATAAAAAGAATAAAAATTACACTAAATTTCAGGTTAATCATGGATCTTCTAGAAATGTCCACACACATATCTTCACTGAATCAAAAGGTGGATATACTAGCCCAAGGATTATCTGAAATAAAGAATGAGAACAGTAATTTGAAAAGGATTCTTAATGAATTTATGTCCCAAAAAACCAATGAATTACCTGAACCACATGTAAATCCCCCCATACCATTTAGTGGTGATCGCACAAAATTTCGCGAATATAAAAATGCATGTTTGTTGCTTTTTTCATTAAAGCCCAGAACATACCGAACCGAAAAAATAAAAGTATACACTACTATATCTTATCTCTCAGGCGAACCTCGTGCATGGGCTGATAGGTTCATTGAAAGTGAAGATCCTTTACTTAACTCACTTGATAATTTTTTCCTTACAATGGCAGTTTTATACGATGACATAAATAAACAACAGACTGCAGAACAAAAGTTGAGATCCCTGAAACAAGGGAAAAGGGCAGTGGAGGATTATATAGCTGATTTTCAGCTATGGGCCACTGACTCACAGTGGAACTCAGTTAGTTTAAAAAATCAATTCCGAATAGGCCTTTCGGAACACCTGAAAGATGAACTTTCAAGGGTAGAGTTTCCAGAAACATTAGAAGAGTATATCCATAGATAGGAGATACCGAGAAAGAAAGTCTGAGAGATATCAACTAGAAGGAACACATAAGAAGCCTTATCAATCCTATTCTGAGAAAGCCATAACCACTCCTGTTCCAATGGAGATTGGAGCTATACGTGGACCTTTATCTCAGGATGAGAAACAAAGAAGAAGACTAGCCAATTTGTGTCTATATTGTGCTCACAAAGAGCATGAAGTCATTAATTGCCCTCTCCTTCTACGCCAAAAGAAGGGTAAGTTACTTAAAGTTTGTCTCTCTAAAGAACAAAGTAAAACATGTCTCCTTGAAATAAATTTGTCATTACAGTGGGATCTTCAACAAGTGCAGATCGAGGCAATCGTTGACTCAGGAGCTGATGGTTTATTTATAGATGAATCAGTTGTACAATTAAATAAAATACCAATCATGCAGAAAAACTCTCCTGTTTTTGTAAGGGTTATAGATGGCACACAAATACTAAAGGGCCCAATCACCCATCAGACAATACCACTCATGACAATCACATCTGACGGTCATAAGGAATTCTTAACTTATGATATTATTCCTAGATCCATACATCCAATAATTCTAGGATACCCTTGGTTACAGAAACATAACCCATCAATTGACTGGTCACATAATCAGATCACTTTTACATCACAATTTTGTCTAGACACCTGTTATCCATATTTGACAATAGGACATTTGACATCAACTCTACCCAAAGATTACATAGAGTTCAGTGATGTTTTTAATTTAAAACATGCTGAAACACTTCCACCACATAGGCATTTCGACTGCCCGATAGACACTAAACCAGGCATAGAAATACCTTCAGGAAGAATTTTCCCTCTTTCACAGAAAGAACTAAAACATCTGAGGGAATATTTAGATGAAAATCTTAAAAAGGGTTTTATTTCTCCCTCATCTTCACCAATTGCTTCAGCAATATTCTTTGTGACAAACAAAGACGGGTCACTAAGACCGATCATAGATTATCGAGCACTAAATGCTGTCACCATTAAGAACCGTTATCCATTACCACTCATCCCAGAAATAATTGAACGCCTTCACGGAGCTACCATCTTCACGAAGTTAGATCTAAAAGGCGCATACAATTTAATTCGTATGAAGGCTGGTGATGAGTGGAAGACAGCATTTAAAACTAGATACGGTTTATTCCAATATAATGTAATGCCATTCGGCCTTACGAATGCCCCAGCTACATTCCAATTCTTTATCAATGAAATATTTAAAGAATTGATGGATGTATGTGTCATCGTGTATCTGGATGATATTCTCATATATTCAAAAACTTTATCAGATCACAAGAAACATGTCAGATGGGTTTTATCAACCCTAAGAGACCACCATTTGTACGCTAAGATGGAGAAATGTCAATTTCACAAAGATACCATCAAATTTTTAGGGTATATCATATCACCCAAAGGTATACAAATGGATCCAGAGAAATTAACAGCTATAGCTAACTGGCCAAAACCTACATCAATGAAATCACTACAGAGGTTCCTCGGATTCACAAACTTTTATAGAAAGTTTATAAAAAAAATTTCAACTATCGTTCAACCTTTAACTCAACTAACTGGGAAACAAAAATATATATGGGATTCAAAGACAGATGAAGCATTTCAACAGCTAAAGAAAGAATTTACTACTGCACCAGTTCTGAGATTACCAGATCCTGAACTTCCTTACACATTGGAGGTTGACGCATCAAATGTAGGAATAGGTGCAATATTATCACAATCAAGTCCTACAGAATCATTTCTTCATCCAGTAGCATTCTTTTCTCGTCGACTAACACCTGCAGAAAGAAATTATACAGTTGGAGATAAGGAGTTATTGGCAATGAAGTCAGCTATGGAACATTGGAGACACCTACTCGAAGGAACCACACAACCATTTCAGGTATTTACTGATCACAAGAATCTCCAATATCTTAAAAAGAATAAAACATTATCCTCACGACAAGTTAGATGGGCTCTTTTTCTCGATCGATTCAACTTTACCCTAACACATATACCAGGAACTAAGAACACAAAAGCTGATGCCATTTCCAGGTCATTTGAGTTAACTGAAGAATCTGAAAATATGACTCAGATAATTCCTTCCACGAAATTAATCGGTGCCACAAACTTAGTAACATCTGACTTGTATCAAGCACAAATTTCTGATTCAGAAATACCTCCTATATGTTCACCTGACTCTGAGTCAGGACTCTACTTGTACAAAGAAAAAATTTACGTACCAAACTGTTTGAGAGAACAGATCATCCAACAACACCATAATACTCCATTAGCAGGTCATCCAGGAATTGAAAAGACATATGAGTTACTCAAAAGGACTTATTGGTGGCCACGAATGAAATTGGCGGTACAAGATTATATACTAAATTGTCAAATTTGTGCAACCAAAAAGAAGGAGCATCACAAACCATACGGATTATTATGCCCACTACCAGTACCACAAAGACCTTGGGATGTTATATCCATGGATTTCATTGTGGATCTACCATTATCACATGCTCATACCACCATAATGGTAGTAGTGGATCATCTAACAAGGTTAGCTCATTTTATTCCCTTGAAAAAGGTACCAACTGCCATGACTACAGCAACAGTATTTAATGACCACATTGTCAAGCTTCATGGTTTACCAGCATCAATTGTATCAGATCGAGGTAGTCAATTTACCTCAAAATTTTGGAGATATTTATGTCAATCTTTACATATCACACTGCGGTTCACAACAGCTTTTCACCCGCAATCGAACGGTCTCACGGAGCGTTTGAATCAGACTCTGGAGCAATATCTCAGATGTTTCATATCAACACAGCAGACAGATTGGTACACTCTTTTGCCAACCGCTGAGTTTGCTTATAACAACTCTGTTAATTCCTCCACTAAGGTAACTCCATTTTTTGCCTCATACGGTTTTCATCCTAGATCTTACCCCAACACTTTATCATCTGACCAATCACCCTCTGTCTCTTCTTACACAGAAAGTTTAAAACATGTCTTGGTATCACTACAAAATCATTTGAATGAGGCAAAGAGATCTCAGAAAATTTATTATGATAAAAAGAGAACACCAGCACCTAAGTATCACCTTCATGATCTGGTTTGGTTGTCCACAAAAAACATTAAACTTCCGGTACCCTCCAAAAAATTGGCTGATCAATTTATTGGTCCCTTCCCTGTTGTCAAAATCATTAATGACAATGCAGTGACCCTGAAGCTACCACCGGATTTGCGCATCCATCCCTCCTTTCATGTTTCCCTTCTCAAACCCTACAGGGGGACAGGGACTCCGCAGCCTCTAGTCTACAGACCAGCGTTACCCGATCCTGTGGACTATGAGGTGGATAGGATATTGGATTCCAGACGTCGTAGAGGAACATTGGAATACCTGGTTCGCTGGAAGGGTTATGATGAAAGTGAAGATTCTTGGGTCCCGGTTCGGGATCTGTCTGCACCAGATCTATTGGCGGATTTTCACTCGTCTTATCCTCTGAAACCTGGACCCCGATCTCTTGGGGGGGGTTCTTGACGGGGGGGATCTGTCATGATCCTGTCTAACACTGTGCCTTTAATTCAGGATCTCCTCCCTTGTCTGTTCTCTATTTAAGACACACCTTTTCCTCACTGCATTGCTTGATTATTGCAGTCTGAGGATTGTTTGATTCATCCCTCTTCAAGGATTCAACAAGCCAAGTATCAGTTTAACCTTAACTCCTTTTTGGAAATTCAAGTCTTATTAATGATATTATTGCTCTATTGCTTTTCATCACCTCAACTATTTGTCAATTTGAATATAAGCATTTCTAACCTCTCAAGCATCTTTTACCATTGCAGTCTATTCAAACACAGATCTGTCTACAACGAGGCGGGACTTCGCCTCAAGCGTGTATGCCCTGTGACGTCACACGCCGCAGCACAAGCTCTGCTGTCGGCGCGTCTCTCTCCCCACACACGCTGAATACTCAGCTCAGAGCCACACGCATAAACAAACAGTCGTGCCGACTTAAAACAAATAACCCTAAGGATTTAAGGTATGTACATATCATTTAAAAGTTAAGCAGCTTTATTTTGAGATCTCCAACGTTTTCCTATAAATGCTATCCTCTCCACCTCGTAACTAAAGAGACTATATATCATCTATTGCCGGTCAATACGAATGTGCATACATTAAACTCCAAATTGTTGACAAAACATTCACAATACATCATACTCATTTAATTTATATTTCTTTGGGGCTTATACAAATGTTTTATTACAATAAGACAGAACAGAGAGAACCACAGATACCAGTCATTCTAATGTCAAGTTATAATTTAATTTGAGTCTCCCTGACTGACAGAATTTCAGTTCAGAGAAATAAACATAATTCACTTATCCTACAGAAATATTGTTTTCATTCAGGTTCCCTTTTACCCAGTCATGATATAAGGGAGAAAATGAAAACAAACACTCAGATTAATAGTGAAAATAATCTTTATTTTAATAAAAATAAATGTACTCTTCACACCTACAGTACGTATTGCCTGGAATATCTTCTGAAAAATCATGTCGATATGTCATGGCCAAACAGGTCTGTTCCTAATCATACTACAAGAGTTTTCCATCTGTTTGTTGGAGAAGTCCCTTGCAATTAATGGGAAAAAACATTGCTAAGACAGTGGTATTAACAGATAAAAAAAAAATACATGTATTTAATGGCACCAATTCTTTATCTGAGCACCAAGCAACAAGCTTTTGTCTGGGTTCTACGTAAAGATAAAAGCATTAGCATGGGCTTCAAGCAAATATTCAAGCTGTTACATGGTTTTCACATGTTGACCTACATCGGCATATACTGTAGTAGAATATGTATGTACTCACGCAACAAATCGTTTTGATTCTAGCTAATGAAAAAGTCATCATTAATACTCAATAGTCACTATGGGCCCCATTTATCAAGGCGTCAACTTTTGCGTCAAAGTCTGCTTATAGAATTTATCAACGTACCAACTCTATTAAAATTAATGGATTGTTGGTACCACCAAAATGCAGATTTACCAACGTCCATCATTTATCATTCCACTTTTCAAGTTATTAATGAATCAATCGATACGTTCGTGGTTATACTTTCATCATTTTTGCCAGCCTTTGGGTGGCATATACAATGAGATTTAATAGGTGTTGTAGACAAATCAAGAACAGCATAAAAAGCTCCAACAGAATAGTGTTGTGACAGAACATACGTTGGTGTTGTTGTTGGTAGAAGGATTAAGAGCTTGCTACATGTTTATTTTTCGTGTTCTTCATAATAGAGGAAGGCTACATGTAGAAGATGAAGAAGGAGCAGAAGTAATTTCCGATAAGAAGACCAACATTGGGTGCGAAGAGTCTTTTTGTCAAGATGTGGACTAGAAGCATTAACAGACCAAGAGATTTTGATGATTTACAATGAGGTCAAAGAAGTTCTTGAGCCTTTAACATCAGATACACAGGCAATACCTGGGATGCTAAAATTACTTGCTGCTCTACACTTTTTTTGCCACCAGATCTTTCCAGTCTGTGTTTAGTGTGGTTATTGGGGAATAAGCCACCCAACATACTCCCATCATCTGAAGACAGTGTTGATTTGAAATCTTACCACGCTATGTATGTTTGACAAGGAGGAATGGGATTCTGGCAAATCAATTTTTTATATAATTGCCAGTGTTCCACTGTAATATTAGTGGGCCGAACTGTATTTAAGATCTAGCACAAAACAATGCTAAATGCAAGACAATAGATAATAAACAGTCACAGTCATGTGATCAGGGGGCTGGAAGAAGGTTCCTAGATACAAGGTAATCACAGAGGTAAAAAGTATATTAATATAACTGTGTTGGTTAAGCAAAACTGGGGAATGGGTAATAAAGGGATTATCTATCTTTCAAAACAATAACAATTCTATGGTAAACTGTCCCTTTAATAATAGAAACTAACACTGAAAAGAAAAAAAACACTACAATAACATTTTCTGTAATACATGTTTGTTTTTAAAGAAATTATGCAGACACACTGGTTAGCTTAATATATGAGAAGTACACTTGGTGTATAGGATTTATTTCATGTAGAGCATTTACCTATGGGCTATAATGTATCTCTTATAATTTCTGCCTCATCAAATACTGTACACAATTGTAATGTAGATATGGTAGCTGATAACATTTACAAAGTTGTTCACTTGTCTTTTCTGATTTATATACAAATCTGTACACTTCTACATTATTGCCACTAAGAAAGAAATATTTTTTTTAAAAAAATTGCAGATGTTCCCAATGTGATTGGTGCAATTGATTCTACTCATATAGCTGTCCAGCAAACTTGTGAAAGGGAGGAAATATATCGGAATAGAAAACACTACCACTCATTGAAGGCTAGATTACAAGTGGAGGAATAGGCTGCCTAAGTCCGCCACCGTGAAGATAGGCCCCCAGCGCCAGGACCCAGGATGAAGAGGGTCCAAAGTCGGATACAGAGGAGCCTGATTTTAGAACGGTGAGTACAACTTCTGGGATTAGTTAAGCTTTTTTTTTAAGTGTTTTTTTTTTTTACTTTTATCTTTTAGGATAGGTTTTTCAGGTAGATTTTGTTATTTTGGGGGTGGGGGTTAATTGTATTGTAGAGGAAGGGATTTTGTAATTTATTTTATTGTAAAAGAGCTGAAATATCTTTAGGGCAATGCATTACAAAAAGCCATTTATAGGGCTATTGCAATTTATTTTAGTGTAGGGTTTAGTTTTTCTTTATTTGTTTTGGGAGAGTTTTTTATTTTATAGGGCATGTAGATTAGTGTTAGGTATAATGGTGGGTTTTTTATTTTCAGATGTATTTTTTTATTTTCTGTAATTATTACTATTAATATCGGTTATTTCTAGAGCGCCAAGAAATTCCGCAGCGCTATAAACAAATGCGGGGTACAACAAAACAATTATATGGCTCAAATGGGTAGAGGGCCCTGCCAAGAGTTGCACTGTTGTAGTCAGCTCTTAAGAAGGTGATCTACAAACAGCTGGACTCTTAGGCTTACATGCTAAGGGGGTTCAGGGGATAGCGATGGAGGAGAGGAACTGGTATAAAGTAAGGTTAGCGTAGGTTATATGCATCCCTGAACAGTAGAGTCTTTAGGGAGCGCTTGAAGCTTTCAAAACTAGGGGAGAGTCTTGTGGAGTGAGGCAGAGAGTTCCACAAGATGGGAGCCAGTCTGGAGAAGTCCTGTAAACGGGAGTGTGATGAGGTAACGAGAGGAGGAGAGTAGGAGGTCATGAGCAGAGGGAAGGGGACGGGAGGGAGAGTATCTGGAGACAAGTGAAAGGAAAAGGAGAACCCAATGGCACTACCTAAATGAGTTATAACCCTCATTATAATTATAATTTGCTTAAACCACTTGTGGTAATTGTATTGAATAGTATATCATAGTTTCCTTACTTATTTAAACTCATATGATTACATATACTTAATCACTTGGTGGGAGCTGTGACCTCTTGGGCAAAGCTGCTTGCACAAAATGACTTATTAACAATGCTCTCAGGTGTACCAACATTTATATTGGGTCACCACTAGGGCGGAAGCTTATTAAATTGAGCAGCCACTATACCATAAAAACCTCAGTGTTTATTATCTTCTGTAACACACATTAAAGTATATTAGACAGTCAATATATGTAGTTGCCAAAGGGTTTTGTGTACACAAGATTTAAACTTCCTACAAAGCAATTATAAGTTGCAATCTAAGAGCCTATTACAAGTAACAATAGGTATTATATGTAGTCGTTAAATCTGTGGCGTCTACACGACTGAATACTTTTGCCAAGTTACTACAATATACAATTGCTGCAGCACATACGCATACTATGAGTACTGATTTCACTCTCCTTGTTTATTATGCTCAATGCATCTATTGAACAAGCTTAAGTGTGATTTTATTTACCTTTTCCTATTTTAACCTGTGTATTTTTTGTAATAAAAGTTATGTTTTAATCAACACAATCCCTCAGCAATACACCTCACTGTCAAATTCCTTAAAGATACTAATGAGCTAAATTAGTATGTGTGTGTTATAACTTTAGTATTAAATAAATATAGCCCAATTAACCCTTTGAGTGCTGGTCATGTAGTCTTTATTAAAGAATAGGTAGCCTGACCTTTATTTAAATCCTTCTGCTATCTGGAGACAAGGTCTGAGATATAGGGGGGAGCAGTGCAGTTGAGGGCTTTGTATGTCAGAGTGAGAATTTTGTGTTTGATCCTAGAGGCAAGAGGAAGCCAGTGAAGGGATTGGCAGAGAGGTGCAGCAGATGAAGAAATACGTGTAAGGAAGATGAGCCTGGCAGAGGCATTCATTATGGATTGTAAAGGAGCTAGGAGGCAGGTGGGGAGACCAGAGAGGACAGAGTTGCAGTAATCGAGGCGGGAAAGGATGAGAGAGTGGATTAAAATCTTAGTTGTGTCTTGTGTAAGGAAGCGTCTAATTTTAGAGATGTTTTTAAGGTGGAAGCAGCAGGCTTTAGCCAAGGACTGAATGTGAGGAGTGAAAGAAAGATCTGAGTCAAATGTGACCCCGAGACATCGGGCATGTGGGGTAGGGGATATGATGGAGTTGTCGAAAGTTATAGAGAAATTGGGGGTGGAGATTTTGGAAGAAGGGGGGAAAATAAGGAGCTCAGTTTTGGAGAGATTTAGCTTGAGGTAGTGAGAGGACATCCAGGAAGAGATGCGAGAAAGACAGTTAGTGACACGGGTTAGCAAGGAAGGAGATAGGTCTGGTGCAGAGAAGTAGATTTGAGTGTCGTCGGCATACAAATGATATTGGAAACCGTGGGACTTTATAAGGGAACCTAGTGATGACGTGTAGATTGAGAAGAGAAGGGGACCGATGACAGAGCCTTGCGGTACTCCGAGAGAAAGTGGTGAAGGGGCAGAGGAGGCCTCAGAGAAGGCTACACTAAAGGTATGGTTTGACAGGTAGGAAAAGAGCCACAAGAGGGCTGTGTCACAGATGCCGAAGGATTGGAGGGTTTGGAGCAAAAGAGGGTGGTCAACAGTGTCAAAGGCTGCAGACAGATCAAGGAGGATAAGCCGAGAAAAGTGGCCTTTTGATTTTGCTGTAAGTAGGTCATTGGTATCCTTAACAATTGCTGTCTCTGTGGAGTGATGGGGACAAAATCCAGATTGCAGTGGGTCAAGGAGGGAGTTTGATGTAAGGAAATGGGATAGGCGTGCATATACTAGTTTTTCAAGAAGCTTTGAGGTAAGAGGGAGGAGGGAAATAGGACGGTAGTTGGATGGGGAGGTAGGATCAAGGGAAGGTTTTTTGAGGATAGGTGTGACTAGTGCATGTTTCAGAGATGAGGGAAATATACCGGTGCTGAGGGAGAGGTTGAAAATGTGTGTGAGTATAGGGGTAATGGTAGCAGAGAGGGAGGGGGTAGCTGTGAGGGTATAGGCTCAAGGGGACATGTAGTAATTGAGAGTGCAGTATAAGTGCTTACACTTCTTCCTCAGTAACGGGGAGAATGAGCTAAGTTTAAAGTTATGTGGGTTGTGGTTGATTGAGGGCATTTGAGGGGGTGAGAGAATAAAATTATGTTGAGAGCTGATTTAGTTTCTGATGGAGTTGATTTTGTAAATTAAGTGGCTGGCAAATTCTTGAGCTGACAGAGAAGTTGTATTAGGAGGTGGGGGAGGGCGGAGAAGAGTATTGAAAGTGGAAAACTGACGTTTTGGGTTTGAAGAAAGATTAGAGATAAGAGTAGAGAAGTAGTGTTGCTTATGGAGATTAAGGGCAGAATAGTAGGAGTTCAAGATGAATTTGTAATGAAGAAAATCAGCTGAACTCTGAGATTTTCTGCAGTTCCGCTCAGCAGTATGGGAACATCTGCGTAGGTACCATGTCAGAGGAGTATGCCAGGGCTGAGGATGAGTGTGTGATTTCCGAGCAATGGTAAGAGGGGCCAGATTGTCAAGGATGGATGTAAGGGTGGAATTATAGTGGCAGATAGATTGGTCAGGGCAGGAAAAGGAGGAGAAGGATGAGAGGAGAGGTTTGAGGGAATTAGCAAGCTGTTGCTGATCTAATGACATAATGCTTCTGTGAAGTTCGGTGTGAGGAGTAGAAGGAGGGAGAGATGTAGGGAGGGATGATATGTTGCAAGTAAGGAGATGGTGGTCAGAAAGAGGAAAGTAGGAGTTTGTGAAGTTTGAAAGAGTGCATCAATAGCTAAAGATCAGGTCAAGGGAGTGACCATCTGTGTGAGTGGGAGAATCAGTCCATTGTGACAAACACAAAGAGGAAGTAAGTTACATACGTTTTTTTGCAGATGAGGCAGTGGGATTGTCAAGAGGGACGTTGAAGTCACCAAGAATGAGGGCAGGGGTGTCTGAAGAAAGGAAATAAGGTAGGCAGCCAAGTGATCTAGAAATTGAGTTGAGGAGCCAGGGAGTCGGTATATGACTGCAACATGTATAGAGAGAGGAGAGAATAAGCGAATCATGTGGGGTTCGAATGAGGAAAATGTGAGGGAAGAGATGGGTTGTATTTGTTGAAAGGTGCAACGAGAGGAAAGTAAAATACCTACACCACCAAGTTGTCTATTACCAGACCTAGGAATGTGGCTGAAGTGGAGACCCCCATGTGACAGAGCAGCAGTGGATGCTGTGTCTAGGGTAGAGAGCCAGGTTTCTGTTAGGGCCAGAAGGTTGAGAAAGCGAGAGATAAAGAGGTCATGTATAGAAGTGAGCTTGATGCAAACAGAGCGAGAGTTCCAGAGTGCACAAGTGAAAAGGGTAGTGGATTTTGATGCAAGAGGAATGTGAGTAAGGTTGGCAGAGTTTTGTTTTCAGAGTCTATGGGACGGTACACATGGATGTGCACGGCTAGGCAGTTGTTGGGGACCAGGATTATGGGAGATGTCACCAGCAGTTAGTAAAAGCAAGAGGGAGAGTGACATGAGATGAGATACAAATTTGCAGTAATGAGACTGTTTATGAGACAAGGTGTAGGGGGGAGAGAGAGTGTTTAGGAATAGGTCAAGTTCATGAGTACAAACGTAAGGTGAGTTTAAGAGAGATGGGCTAATGAACAGGGCAGGTGGAGAGGGGGAATGAGTAATTGAATAATGTATTTTGTTATAGAGACAAGAGGCAGCAAAAAGGAATGTGAATATATTGAGCATTTTTACAAAAGTGGGAACCAATTAATCACATAAGACACAGTATTACAGTAGTAGTTGCATAAGAAAACAATAAGGTATATAAAACATAATTTTACAAAAGTACTTGCCTTGTATCTTGCCCCTTGCCCAATCCTTGTTGAATTATTGTATAATTCTATTGTTAATGCCTCACTTATAAAATGTTCACTTTGAACATGTGAACATATGTTGTTGGAGCAATGCACAGCCCAGTGCAATGCACATCCCAAGCTGATGTTAAAATATATAGGCAGGGAAGTCAGCTATTTCCACTAAATTACTTGATTGATAAATCAGAGACAAATGAAGGGCCAAATTAGATTCTGGTCTGGTCAGGGTGAATTAAGTAAACAGACAATAAAATTTGGAGGAGGTTAAAACTATGGCATAAGACAGCTATACATTTTAGAAAAATAGCAAGTATTGATAAGGATTGAACATCACATGACAATGAACAAAACATTAGAAGTAAGACATTGGATAACAGTACAACAAATGTAGGACTAAATTAACAACCTAAAATCATTTGCTTTATATAAATATACACATACCATAAGAGAGTTACAAGAGAGGAAAAACCCCCAGAGTGCAGTGATTACTTTGCAGATTGACAGGGACTCTATTCACGTACCATAAGAGAGTTACAAGAGAGGAAAAAACACCAGAGTTCAGTGAATACTTTGCAGATTGACAGGGACTCTATTCACGTACCATAAGAGAGTTACAAGAGAGAAAAAACACCAGAGTGCAGTGAATACTGTAATGTTTAGTTTAGAGGGGGGTTAGGTGTTAGTGTAGTTATACCTATAACCTATAGTTTTATAGTTATAGGTGATTATTAATGGTTAGCATCCTAACCACCCCATATGCATGTATAGGGGTTGATTAGGTGATTATTGATGGTTACTATTTAGTAGTCCTTAATCTCCTAACCACCCCCCATACCTGTATAGGGGTTGATTAGGTGATTAGGTTAGGGCAGCTTAGGGTTTAAAAGTGCATTTATCTACAATGCTTCAAATATAATGTATTCTTATGTATAATGCATATTGTTTTAACTATTGTATATAAATGAATATGTATGTGCATGCATATTGCACAGTGTTTTAAGTATTGCATATACATTAAGATGTATGCAGGGTTTCAAGTCACCCTTTTATTATGTTGTTGGCAATTTGATGAGGCACCTAGGGATACGATCTGTTTGGGGGTGCTACCTTTGGAAGGAATGGGGGACACTTCAATTCTAGTCCCTCATTCCTCCCAGAAGGTAGTACCCCCCCAAACAAGTGGTATCCCTAGGTGCCTCATCAAATTGACAACAACATACTAAAAGGGCGACTTGATCCCCTGCACCCTGCTCGATCGGCACCCCTTTTAAGATGCGCCAAACCGGGGTTCAATTTCAGTTCTGGTGCTGGTTCCCAGGAACCCGGCTAGGCCGAGAAGGTTTTGCCCGCCCTCCAGCAATTGGCTGTCGGTGTTTTACTGCATCTCTGTGACACATTATTTAAACATTGATTATAATTTTAATGACATAGCTTTATAGTTATATTGGGGAGGTTTACTATTTAGTATAGTTTATTATAGTGAGATATTTTTCTGACAGTAGGCAGTATGAGTTACTGTAACAAAGTGACTCTGCACTCAGGAATAAGCCATGATCTGTAACCATCAGTTGTAAAACCATAAAGTTTTATTAAATATCCTTAAAAACATACGGCTAGATTATGAGTTTTGCGTTAGAGGCTATGTGGTGCCAGTGGTGGCTCCTCTATAGGAGCACTGGAGCACGTGAACCCCCTGAGAATCCTGATAAACTGAAAAAAAGAGAAATAAAGTGAGAAATAATGAGAAATTAAGTTGAGAAATAAAAAAAAAACATATTACATTTTTAAACCTTTTTTAATGATTAAATTAAAAAATCTTTCAGGCTCCACTGCATTTTTGATTAAAATTGCCATTTTAAAATCTTTAGGCTGAAAGTGGAATGGGCTTTTGCCTAATACTTCTATCTATCGCACATGCTGTGCAGTGCGATAGATAGAAGTATAGGCAAAAGCCCTTTCCACTTTCAACCTGCATTGACAGTAGCGCCACCTACAGGCCAGCCCATAGCCTTCCTAATTGCACAGCTCTTAGTGTGCGAGTGAGAGCCAGCTGTCACGTGACACTTGCACACTAAGAGCTGACTCTGTATGTGTGTGGGAGGTTGGGGCGGGCCTCAGGTGACGTGATGCTGCAATCTCCCGCTCAGCGCTCCCTGACACGTCACTCATTACTTCTGGTCCAAACCGACCGTCTTCTTCTTCCCACCCAGAGAATCAGTGCCACAAGCGAGTAAGTGCTGAGAGGGAAGCAGCGAGATTAAGCTGGTGCTGCTGGAGAGGTGTGCCGGTGTATTGTGTCTGGTGAGCTTGAATGAATGTTCATTAGTTTACCCACTTTGGCGAGCTGTGGGCTAAATGTTGTATTGGGTCACCTAAAAACTTGACATCTATCAATATATAACTAATCACCAAATGTTAATTAGATATGCTGCAGGTGTCCTTCTGAAATATTTTGTAACTTTATATATATATATGTATATATATATACTGGGTACAAGAGTCCTGTCACTGGGGCCGTATAAGGACTATATATAATGTTCTTATACTGCCCCAGTGACAGGACTCTTGTACCCAGTATATATATATATATATATATATATATATATATATATATATATATATATATATATAAAATGGCTGGAGCCATCTGAGGGGCGGGGCTAGTGCTCCCCCATCTTTAAAAGTCACCAGCTGCCACTGTGTGGTGCTAACGAGCAGTTTATGCTCACCGCTCACTTACAGACAGCGCTGGTATTACGGGTTTTTACAAACCAGACAAGAAGTAAGCGTTGAGCAAAATTTTGCTCATTACCGCACTCCGTGCACGATTTCCCTATAGGGATCAACGGGGAGAGCCGGCTGAAAAAAAAGTCTAACACCTGCCAAAAAGCAACGCCTTAACGCAGCCCCATTGATTCCTATGGGGAAATAAAATTTATGTCTACACCTAACACCCAATATATTCAACACCTGTAACTTACCTATCGTAGCAATGTACCATTTCGGGCTGCAGTCTAAAATCACTATCTAAATATAATACATAAACAACAAACTAATAGCAAATCTTGTAAGTCATAGATAATAATACTAATGTATGTTTAAATCAGTTAAACAATCAAACTTTGCCCACACTGGTACCCTTATCCAATATGGCCGCCAAACAATAAAAAAATGGCGCAATTCTAAGCCACACCCCTTACAAGCTATAGGCTGTGAAAAACTATAAATTCTAGCATAGCAAAGGAGCTGGTATTAGTCTTTATAAAGACCTCGTTTAGAGGTTGAAACGCGTTGACGAACCCTGAAAGACCAGCCCGAATATTTGCTATAGATAGGTAAGCATAACTCCTATTTTTTGTTTGGAATATTGTTCGCTTTGCCAGTTGTTTTTTTTTCTTTCTCTTGTTTCCAAACAGGTTAACAAGAGACATTTTGCCTTTATACACCCTTGGCTAAATATTCTACTAAAATTTGCCTGTTGAAGTTGGATATCGGCCGTTTAGATATCTGATGTATGCATCCATTTCAGCTTTGACTGTCTTTTAAAATCAGCAACTCTTTGGATACACAGGATTCTATATAGGACTTTATTCAAACTTTTTTTTCTAAAAAGCCTTAGATTTGTGGTTTTATATTGCTATCACAAATTTTGCCCCAATAAGGCAGTCTCTATCTATGTGTTTATAGTCAAATATTTATTTTTTTTAAAAAAATTTTTTATGTTATTCATATTTTTAATATCTCATTGTATAACATATTCTACAGTTGCTTTTTTATATCATATGTTTGTATCGGATTGGCCAATCCATTCATATATTGTTGTCATATTTTGTATATTCACTTGAAGAGCGCCGTTTCTTCTATATGTTATTTTAACAAGAAATTATTTACTATACACGTTAACACACTGATCTTTCGCACAGTATACTGTGTCTTCTTAGTTACCTACCATATACATTATATATATTGATCAAAATATCCATTATTTCCAATAATATTGGAAATAAACTCTTCTCTCTTCACGCAGTTACACTATTGTAACGCATTTTACTTATATAGTTAAAATAAGCATCTACTCTAAGCAAGTTACTCAATAGTTTTCATGCTTTACTCCTATTCGCTACGCCAATTAGCTCATTTCACTTTATATTTTGCACATTAGAAGTAATCTGCACATTAGAAGTGTATTTTTCAGCAATGTTCTCTAATAACATTCTTTTTTCCTGCTATCCACATACGATAAGTGTCTCTTTAATCTACTATTATTGTTCTCGCACTGATACATTGTATTTCTGCTATTCACACTTAACAAGTGTTCCTATTCTACTTTCGTTTTTACACTGATACACTGTATCACTATATTTATTGACTTTCCAAAATCCACTATATGTTACTATTGCTCTATTAGATGCCCTCCGAGTGGATGTACTAGTCTAACAGATATCACAAGATAATTTTAAATTGCGCTTTAGGCTTTTTAAATTGTATTTTGCGCTCAAAGGGACATGCGCAGATGTTTTCCTAATTTATGTATCTAATTTGTGTTTGCTAACCCGATAATATATATATATATATATATATATATATATATATATATATATATATACACATAATTTTTATCCAAACTTATCGTTTATTGTATCAAATATATTTTTAAAAAAACGTATACTTCTGAGTGATTCATTTATTTCTTAATGAACTAGTGGCTAATCCATTAACTACTCATTATCACATTTAAACAACATCATAAGTACTATAGCCTCCCTGTTTGGCGCTCCTTCTAAATTCTTTCTATCTCTTGTTATAACTTATAACGAACGTATTGGGCGGTTGTTTTCTAGAAGTTGAGCCAGTACTTTATTTTTTGGCGCTGTCCACTACAAACCATTCCCACTACACCTAACACCCTAACATGAACCCTGAGTCTAAACAACCCTAATCTTACACTTATTAACCCCTAATCTGCCGCCCCCGACATCGCGGCCACCTACATTATAATTATTAACCCCTAATCTGCCGCTCCGCACACCGCCGCCACCTACATTATACTTATGAACCCCTAATCTGCCACCCCCAATGTCGCCGTCACCTACCTACATTTATTAACCCCTAATCTGCTGCCCCAACATCGCTGCCAATATAATAAACATATTAACCCCTAAACCGCCGCACTCCCGCCTCACAAACATTAGTTAAATATTATTATCCCCTAATCTGCCGGCCCTAACATCGCCGCCACCTACCTACATTTATTAACCCCTAATCTGCCGCCCCCAACGTCGCCGCCACTATATTAAAGTTATTAACCACTAAACCTAAGTCTAACCCTAAACCTAACACCCCCTAACTTAAATATAATTAAAAGAAATCGAAATAAAATTACTATAATAAGCCAATAGGATTTTTTCTACATTAATTCGGATTGGCTGATAGAATTCTATCAGCCAATCGGAATTGAAGGGACGCCATCTTGGATTACGTCATTTAAAGGAACCTTCATTCAGTCTTAGCCATCGTCAGAAGAGGATGCTCCATGTCAGATGTCTTGAAGATGGACCTGCTCCGCGCCGGATGGATGAAGATAGAAGATGCCGTCTGGATGAAGACTTCTGCCCGTCTGGAGGACCACTTCGCCCGGCTTGGATGAAGACTTCTCCCGGTTGGATGAAGACTTCTCCCGTTAAGGTGATCTTCAAGGGGTTAGTTTTTTGCACTTTAGTTAAGAGTTTTATGCTACGGCGTTGTACTGACTTTAGAATGCGCTACCAGTCTTGACAGGAGAGGGTTTACCGCTCACTTTTTGTCAGATTCGTAATACCGGCGCTATGCAAATCCCATTGAAAAAAGAGGATACGCAATTGACGTAAGTGGATTTGCGGTATTTCCAAGTCTGGCCAAAAAAGTGAGCGGTACACCTGTACCTGCAAGACTCGTAATACCAGCGCGCGTTAAAAAGCAGCGTTAGGACCTCTTAACGCTGCTTTTTTAACCTAATGCACAACTCGTAATCTAGCCAAGTGGGTCCTGTAAAAGCATAACAATGAAAAAAACTTGTTCAAGTGAACAATTGAGGCATAGCTGAATGCGTTTCAGGCTCCGCCCAGCCCTTGCTCACAGCTATATGCCTATAACACAATTGAACCCTTTTATAGTTGTCAGTGTGTATACTCCTTTATCTCTTAAAGTGACATACCAACTTTATTGTAGCACCAATTTCTATCACCTTAATATCTATCACCATTTCTCATTGATTACTTTGGATTTAAAGCTTATCTTTATAACACAATCCACTATTAAATTTAAATTTTAGATATATTTATAAATCAATTTATTTTATGAATATTTTTTGGGGATATCAGTTTCCAATTTTATAAGGTGTAAATTAAGGCTACGCTGTTATATAATGCAAATTCACAAATACATAGATCTATGTTGGAAGGAAGAAGTTAATGCTTAATTCATAGAACAAATTTGTATCCTTATGTGAGTTCAGACCTAAGGGAAATCTAGTGTTAAGATTAAATATCCAATAGATCGCACTCTAATCTAACAATTTCTCCCTGTCACACCCTCTGATGGGTTTAGGTATAAAATTAATTCTGTATTAGATTAGTGTCTGCTCCATGTTTGTCCCTGAAGTGTCTACCTACAGGCATTTTAGTATCAGGGTCTTCAATCAATCTAATATCCAGGATGGTTAAGAAAAGGCTGAAATCACACATAGGTGAAAAACCTTAAAGGGACATGAAACCCACATTTTGTCTTTTATGATTTAGAAAGAGCATGCAATTTTAAACAACTTTCTAATTTACTTATATTATCTAATTTGTTTTATTGTCTTGATATTCTTTGCTGAAAAGCATATCTAGATAGGCTCAGTAGCTGCTGATTGGTTGCTGCACTTAGAAGCCTTGTGTGATTGGCTCACCCATGTGCATTGCTTTTTCTTCAACTAAGGATATCTAAAAAAATGAAGCAAAATAAATAATAGAAATATATTGTAATGATGTTTAAATTTGTATTCTCTATCTGAATCATGAAAGAAAAAATGTGTGTTTAGTGTCCCTTTAAAGTTTACTTAATACTCTATATTCTGCTTCTGTCAAAGTTCTATGTGACAGATCAACCACATTCTTTAAAATGGATTCTGTCTGTTTGGTAATTTTTTCCTCTAAAACGCCTGTAGGTAGGCACCTCAGGAAAAAACATGGAGCAGACACTAATCTAATACAGATACAGTACAAGGAATTCATTTTATACCTAAACCCATCACAAGGGGTGATAGGGAGAGATTCTTAGATCAGTGAGGTCTATTGGATATTTCATCTTAACACTAGATCTCCCTTAGGTCTGAACTCACATATGGATACAAATTTGTTCTATTAATTAAACATTAGCTTTTTCATCCCAATATAGATTTATGTATTTGTGAATTTTCATTATATAGCCTTAATTTACACATTATTAAATTGGAAACTGATATCCCCCAAAATATTCATAAAATAAATGAGCTTATAAATCTATCTAAAATTTTAAATTTAAAAGTGGATTGTGTTATAAAGATAAGCTTTAAATCCAAAGCAATCAATGAGAAAAGGTGATAGACATTAAGGTGATAGAAATTGGTGTTACAATAAAGTTGGTATGTCACTCTAAGAGATAAAGGAGTATGCACACTGACAACAACTATAAAAGGGTTCAATTGTGTAAGAGGCATACAGCTGGTGAGCAAGGGCTGGGCAGAGCCTGAAACGCGTACAACTATGCCTAAATTGTTCATTTGAACATGTTTTTTTCATTGTTATGCTTTTACAGGACCCTATGTTTTTAAGGATTTTCAATAAAACTTTATGATTTTACCACTGATGGTTACAGATCTCTGCTTATTCCTGAGAGCAGAGTCACTTTGTTACAGTATTCAGTTTGTTGCTGCTTTGACGGAGGCATTCTCCAGGCACTGGTCACGTGACTCACCCTCTGTTTTTGCTGACGCTGAAGAATGCAACAGAGTAGAAGCTGAAGCTTGAGTGCCGCAGGTCTGTGAGTAGTATATGAGATTTAGCTGGGGTGTTCCAGGGGTGTGTAGGTTAGGCAGGACGTAGGTGTAGGCGGTCAGGAGAGGTTAGCTGGGCAGTGTAGGGGGAGTTGAGGTTAGCTCTGACGTAGGTGTAGGCTGTCGGTGGGAGGTAATAAGGAGGAGTAGGGGGAGTGTAGGTTTGCTGTGGCTTAGTTATAGGCGTTCAGGGGGAGTTAGCAGGGCGTGCTAGTGGGAGTATCTTGCACTTTGATTTGTACACATCGACACAAGATCGATACGTTCGAATCAGCGAAGTGCAGGTTGCGAGAAGGGTAGCGGCCATGTTTGTCTTGCAAGCTATCAGTTGTCAATACTACATCGCCTGAGGTAGTTAGAGTTACAAAACTTAGGTCCTGCAGGCAATATTTGGAGTGTACCTATGGGAGAGACATCACCGCTCGTTGGCACTGCTCGGACACGCCTCTTTTCTTTGAATATCTCGACAGACCGTCGGACGGCAAAGGCAGATAAGGCCAGTAAGGCAGTTTCTCGATGGTCTGACAATGCTTTAAATATTGGGACCTAAGTCCTATTGCATTGTCATATTATAATGCATTTCTTGATTTTGCAAATCTACTGTATTTACTGGTCCTTTAGATGGTCTAAAAATAACATTGCTGCATGGATCAGGTAATTATTTGTTCTTAAAGGTGGAAGGAAAAAAACTAAAATCTAAAATTCTGTTAAGAATGTTTTCTAAGATGCAGAATTCATTCAATATATGAAATACATTTAAAAATGCACTAGAGGAAAATGAAAATTATGATATGAAATAAAAGATTATGAAATTAAATTATTATTATTATATTATCATATGGTAATGCAGGTCTTTGAAGGAACATTTCCTCTGTGACCCAAAGAACAGGCCACCACTGAATAGAAGGTTAATTAGTATTCAGTGAAAGCCAATGTAAGTAATATTTAATATACGGTTACAAATCCTGCTACAGTATTCTATAATTTTTCTATAATCACCTACTGCTAAAAGCAAGGCCTAAACACTTATGATCCAGCACATTTCTTAAGTTGTTGGTTTTTCATTTGCGTTTTCCAACTGTAAACAACCAACTTCAGGTAATTTAAACCATGCAATCATGGCATGTATTCAGTGTGTTTTTAATTGTGTCTTAATCCTATAACTTTAAAATGAGGATGAAATGGCGGTCTGACAGATGTAGCCACATTAACGCTGTGCCATGGAAAGTTGTTACACAATTATAGCACTGTAAACCATTTATAACCTTCAGGCTATGAAAGCTCAGTACTGGACTCCACACAAATTACTGCTATGAAAAGGGAATTAAATAAGAAAACTACATACAAGTTTTTTTGTACAAGAGCTTCATTACCTGTACAGAAAAACGTACCGTATATAAACATTTTATAAAACCTGTTAAAGATTTCTTATACACACGGAAAAGCTTACCTCACATCAAGTGAGCAAAATTCTATGTTAATTGACCGGTGGGATCATTCATAACTGGAAATTTTTTACCTACCTATTAAAACTAAAACTAAGCAATATTTATGTTCACCTCTCAAGAATTGGTCAGTAACATTTTTATACAAATACTGTCAATATAGTACAATTTAATATATAAAATAATAAATGCAGTAAAAAACAGCACATTAAACACCACATTTTCAAATATAACAAATATATATATAATATAATGAAATTGTAGCACTAAATCTGTCTAACATAGAAATAAAAACACACCTATGAGTAGACAAATTCATGAATGTATGAATGAAACATATTTATATTGTTATTGTAAATGTAATTTATTGAGAAAAAGGCCTATATTTATCAAGGTCTATCGGACCTGATCCGACAGTGCGGATCAGGTCCGACAGACCTCGCAAAATACGGCAAGCAATACGCTCGCCGTATTCAGCATTGCACCAGCAGCTCACAAGAGCTGCTGGTGCAACGCCACCCCCTGCAGACTCGCGGCCAATTGGCCGCCAGCAGGGGGTGTCAATCAACCCGATCGTACTCGATCGGGTTGATTTCCGGCGATGTCTGTCCGCCTGCACAGAGCAGGCGGACAGGTTATGGAGCAGCGGTCTTTGTGACCGCTGCTTCATAACTGCTGTTTCTGGCGAGCCTGCAGGCTCGCCAGAAACACGGGGCATCAAGCTTGATAGATAGGCCCCTAAGTGTGATTTTATTTACCTTTTCCTTTTTTAACCTGTGAATTTATTCGGAGCTTGATAAATATGCCCCAATGTCTTCAGTTAAATGAGGCCTTAGTAGCGGTAAACTTTTGGAACAAATATTCGGGGAAATTTGTTTCCCAGAATATTCAAAGGCTGCAATATTTGGTATTCGTTTGGTTTTAAACAAAACTAATACTGAATATTCATGGAACATTTAAATTCATTTTTCATTAAACAAAAGTTAGAGTGGCGGATGCCAGGGCCTGTGTTAAAAGACTTTCTCTTTTAACGCACTCGGATTGGCTGCACTAAGCCTCCTATTAGTGCAGCCTAAGACTCTGAAAGTAGGATCATGTTTAACATGGCTCTCTAGCATGCTAAAAGTATTTAACCTCTTAAATGTTAATTTGAGAGCTGCTTATCTCACTATGCAAGGTTCTTGATGTGAAGGATACACAGTATATATTATAATATAATGCTTAAAAAAAAAGGGTTTTGTGTGATCTCTCTCCACTGCTGTTTTTGATAATCAGGCCCCGATTTACCGTCTGTTCTATCCAGCGAGACAACTTTCCCATAACAAAACAGATTTGCAAATATTTTACACTAACAAACATTTACATTAATCGCGTTTCCGCTATTTTCTGAAGTTGTTGCTGTTGTATTTGTTTTAACCACTTAGCGATACATTATCTTTTCATGTGCAAGATTTTATGTATTGGGCAATTAACACAGTTACAGATGTAGGGAGAAGGAACCGCCCACACTAAGAAACCTGTTGAAAATATAAGTGAAGCTCAATTAATTTCAGACATAAGGGCCCCATTTATGAAGCTGTGGATGCCGCTTTGGGGGTTCAAGCATGAGAAGGGCTATACCTTTGTGTATATACACACACACACACATATATATATAGATAGTAAAATAAAAAGGACATTGTTTTTCTATGTGGAGAACATAGGAATTTCAAGTATTTGCATTACAACACATTAAAGATGAATGCAAATGATGGTGCATGTTTCAAGGTATTTGTATATATATATATATATATATATATATATATATATATATATATATATATATATATACATATATATATAGTCTATATAATGTGTATGCATGTGTATTTGTGTTTATAAATGTGTACACATACATATTTACATGTATACACATATATAGACATGTATACATAGTTAGACATATATATATATATATATATATATATATATAACACTGGTTTGCCTCTGATTTTGTTGGAAATATATATATATATATATATATATATATATATATATATATATATATATAGTAGATAGGCCTGCTGTCACGGTTCAAGTTCATCCACCCAGGGTGCTTCCAAGAAATTGATAAGAGCAGAAAGAAATGATGCACTCTCCAGGCTTTTCAATGTTACCCGTTTAATGTAACAATTCAGGGTGTCATCCCCTTCGTCAGACAATACAAAATAACAGTGTACAACCTAACAAGCACCGTGCCTTTTAAACTAATCTACGTGATACAATTCCAGGTCATCACCTGTGTTGCCACTCCCACCTGTAGCCAACAACAGGTGAAGACCCCCACCGTACTCCACAGTGTCTATCAATATACAAAGTAAGCACCCAAAGTAGCTATACCATAAGACATATATACCACATAGGGAACAGATCCCATATAAGAAAAGACCCAAAGCCAAATGTGATCATAACTCGTTGAAACGCCATGTGTGCCCGGTACAGAAGTAATAGGTTGTCATAGCAACCATAGTAAACAACTCTGACCCCATAATAATGGGTCTAGCACAAGATGATCAATCAATGAAGCAGAAAAATCATATATCGAATGCGGAATACACCAGCCTAATCAGTACAGACAGCCACAACCTGATCGGATCATGATGACCCTGTAAACATAGAAGTCATGTAGAACTTTGCTACAGATCAAGCACCAAACATAGAGCTGCGGTACTCTGATCCAATCAGAGCATGGGTAGCTGGGACTTGATTATGAACTAATAGGGCGCTAGTCAAACTAGTAAAGGGTTGGCTACCAGCTCGTAAATAATGGCACACCTCAAAGGGGAGTAAGAACATCCTCATACACAACAGACCCTGTCGTTAAGCAAAAAACAGGTGTGGCAATATTAACGAATGGGCAGGGGAGAAAGTAGAAGTAAACAATATTCCATAAAAATGTACGAAATGATTGAATCGGCTACATAATAATAATCCTGCAGGTATTGGTACCAAAAAGGGCAATGGGGGGGGGCTACATTATACCAATGACTCTAATACAACAAAACTAGTTGGGACTGAAAGAATAGAAACAGTAGAAACACAGAAAAAACACAGAAAAATGCCTGATTCGTTCGTAATCAAGTCTCAGCTACCCATGCTCTGATTGGATCAGAGTACCGCACCTCTATGTTTGGTGCTTGATCCGTAGCAAAGTTCTACATGACTTCTTTGTTTATTGGGTCATCATGATCCGATCAGGTTGTGGCTGTCTGTACTGATTAGGCTCATGCATTCCGCATTCGATATATGATATTTCATATTGTTGCGATACGATACGTTTGCTGCCTTGTTGTTCTATTGTACTGACTTGCTGACATTTGTTGGTTGAGGGACGCTGCTCCATTTTTCTGCTTCGTTGATTGGTCATGTTGTGCCAGACCCATTATTAGGGGGTCATAGTTGTTTACTATGGTTGCTATGACAACCTACTTCTGTACCGGGCACACACGGCATTTCAACGAGTTATGATTACATTTATCATATGGGATCTGTTCCCTATGTGGTATATATGTCTTATGGTATAGCTATTTTGGGTGCTTACTTTGTATATAGATAGACACTTTGGAGTACGGTGGGGGTCTTCACCTGTTTTTGGCTACAGGTGGGAGTGGCAACACAGGTGATGACCTGGAACTGTATCACGTAGATTAGATTAAAAAGCACAGTGGTTGTTAGGTTGTACACTGTTATTTTGTATTGTCTGATGAAGGGGGTAACACCCCGAAATGTTACATTAAACGGGTAACATTGAAAATCATGGAGAGTGCAACCTTTCTTTCTGCTCTTATATATATATATATATATATATATATATATATATACATATACAGTATCTCACAAAAGGGAGTACACCCCTCACATTTATGTAAATATTTTATTATATCTTTTCATGTGACAACACTGAAGAAATTACACTTTGCTACAATGTAAAGTAGTGAGTGTACAGCCTGTATAACAGTGTAAATTTGCTGCCCCCTCAAAATAACTCAACACAAAGCCATTAATGTCTAAACCGTTGGCAACAAAAGTGAGTACACCCCTAAGTGGAAATGTCCAAATTGGGCCCAATTAGCCATTTTCCCTCCCCGGTGTAATGTGACTCGTTAGTGTTACAAAGTCTCAGTTGTGAATGGTGAGCAGGTGTGTTAAATTTGGTGTTATCGCTCTCACACTCTCTCATACTGGTCACTGGAAGTTCAACAGGGCACCTCATGGCAAAGAACTCTTTGAGGATCTGAAAAAAATGTATTGCTCTACATAAAGATGGCCTAGGCTATAAGAAGATTGCCAAGACCCTGAAACTGAGCTGTAGCACAGTGGGCAAGACCATACAGCAGTTTCACAGGACAGGTTTCACTAAGAACAGACCTCGCCCTGGTCGACCAGAGAAGTTGAGTGCACGTGCTCAGCGTCATATACAGAGGTTGTCTTTGGAAAATAGACTTAGGAGTGCTGCCAGCATTGCTGCAGAGGTTGAAGGGGTGGGGGGCCAGCCTGTCAGTGCTCTGACCATACGCCACACAACGCATCAAATTGGTTTGCATGGCTGTCGTCCCAAAAGGAAGCCTCTTCTAAAGATGATGCACAAGAAAGCCTGCAAAGAGTTTTCTGAAGACAAGCAGACTAAGGACATAGATTACTGGAACCATGTCCTGTGGTCCGATGAGACCAAGATAAACTTATTTGGTTCAGATGGTGTCAAGCGTTTGTGGCAGAAACCAGGTGAGGAATACAAAGACAAGTGTGTCTTGCCTTCAGTCAAGCACAGTGGTGGGAGTGTCATGGTCTGGCCCGCATGAGTGCTGCCGGCACTGGGGAGCTACAATTCATTGAGGGAACCATGAATGCCAACATGTACTGTGACATACTGAAGAAGAGCAGGATCCCCTCCCTTCGGAGACTGGGCCGAAGGGCAGTATTCCAACATGATAACGACCCCACACACACCTCCAAGACGACCACTGCCTTGCTAAAGAAGCTGAGGGTAAAGGTGATGGACTGGCCAAGCATGTCTACAGACCTAAACCCTATTGAGCATCTGTGGGGCATCCTCAAACGGAAGGTGGGGGAGCGCAAGGTCTCTAACATCCACCAGCTCCGTGATATCATCATGGAGGAGTTTAAGAGGAATCCAGTGATAACCTGTGAAGCTCTGGTGAACTCCATGCCCAAGAGGGTTAAGGCAGTGCTGGAAAATAATGGTGGCCACACAAAATATTGACACTTTGGGCCTAATTTGGACATTCCCACTTAGGGGTGTACTTACTTTTGTTGCCAATGGTTTAGACATTAATGGCTGTGTGTTGAGTTATTTTGAGGGGACAGCACATTTACACTGTTATACAGGCTGTACACTCGCTACTTTACATTGTAGCAAAGTGTCATTTCTTCAGTGTTGTCACATGAAAAGATATAATAAAATATTTACAAAAATGTGAGGGGTGTACTCACTTTTGTGAGATACTGTATATATATATATATATGTATATATATATATATATATATATATATATATATATACCTGTATATATATTTATGTATATACACACACATATATATATATATATACACATACATACATACATACATAGGGCTCAAAATTTCAAGCCCTAAGCTACTAGCCTGCCCAAAATGATACTCTCCACACCCAACAACCTCCCCCTCTTTGCATATGTTTAACCGATGTGAAACACCTTATTGTGCAGTAATTTTTTAATATTATTTTTGTTTTATACCATAAATTAAATATTGCTACATACAGTAATAAATTAACAAAAATAAGTGCATAGCCATTAGCAACATCAACTAGGGTTCTGGGGAAGACAACAGCTGGATAGAAAAAGGAAGTTGTTGAGCTGAGAGAAAGCAGAGAGCGTTGACATTTATGTGAGGTCATAGCAGAATTTTTTTTTATCACTATCATCTTCTCTTTACACTCTCTCTCCTCTCTCTCTTCACTCTTTGTTTTATTTCTCCACTCTTTCTTAACGCTATATTTTTCTCCACTTAAACTTTTCCTCTCAATCTTTCTCATGAATATATAATATCCCTTTAGATAGTATTTGTAGACATTCACTCACTAACTTTCACTCGCCACTGTTAAATTTCCACTCACCAATGGCTAGTGGAAAATATAAGCCATATATAAGCCATATATATATATATGTGTGTATGCATTGGAGCCCTTTCTAGTCAAACACTTTGACATTTTAACCCTTTTAAAATCTTTTTTTTTAAATTATATATTTTTATTAAAAAAGTGTATATATATGTGTATAATACTTTATTTTAATGTGTTTTTGATGTGTTTTGTGCAACTTTTTTTAACCCTTATATTTTACTTTAGGTCTGAAGTTGCGCTAAAGTGCAGTTCGGTTTGCGCTTGAGTGTAAACAATAACTTTGAACTTGTAATATCAGTGCAAATTAGTCCGGTTGCGATATCCATTGAAAGTATAGGTTGTGCCCAAGCAATGTCGGCCACGATAACCCTTCTATGGTTAACGTGCTTTTGAATTAGTAAAATTGCTCATTAACAAGCAAGAGATAAGTGAAATATAATTAAACATAAGAAGAAAAAAATGAAGATCTACAAGAAACCAGCATTTCATATAAGTTTTCTAACTTTTTTTCCACATACCTGCACGTAAGCCAGATATGTGGAAAATAAAATTAAAACATTAATTCAAAATGTGTTTGAACATTGTATTTACATCTACTAATAATGAATTTGTGATGTGCACAATTAAAGGAACATGGAAATCAAAATTAAGCTTTTATCCTTCAGAGAATGCACTTTTAATCAACTTTAAAATTAACTTTTTTTTCTTGATATCCTTTGTTGAAAAGCATATCTGGGTAGACTTAGGAGCAGCAATGAACTACTGGTAACTAGCTGGTGATTGGTGGCTACACACAAGCTTTTTGACATTGGCTCACCCAATGTGTTCAGGCAACTCCCATTAGTGCATTGTTGCTATGGAACTGACTTTCAATATGTAAAGTCCCTTTTGAAGGTGTTAAATACATAGTTATATGCAAGTATTAGTGCAGTAATAAAATACTCTAAAACGCTGGAGCATTTTACATAATTGTTAGTAATTTCAATTTTTTTTAAATCATTCACTCTTTCTTCCAATCATGACTGAACATTTTGATTTCCTTATTTAAAGGGACACTGTAGCCAAAACATTTCTTTCGTGATTCAGATTGATAATGAAATTTTAAGCAACTTTCTAATTTACTCCTATTATCAAATTTTCCTCTTTCTCTTGGTATCTTTATTTGAAATGCAAGAATGTAAGTTTAGATGCCGGCCCATTTTTGGTGAACAACCTGGGTTGTCCTTGCTGATTGGTGGATAAATTCATCCACCAATGAAAAAGTGCTGTCCAGAGTACTGAAACCAAAAAAAAGCTTAGATGCTTTCTTTTTCAAATAATGATAGCAAGAGAACGAAGAAAAATTGATAATAGGAGTAAATTAGAAAGTTGCTTAAAATTGCATGCTCTTTCTGAATTACAAAAGAATTTTTTTGGGTACAGTGTCCCTTTAAGTTGTCAAGTTTCATTATTTAAAATTTAGAATTCATAAAATAAGCAGGGTTACTATTGTGAAATGAACATGAGAAAAGTAATGCAAACAGCCAAGACCTGCGCTCATATCCGGCCAAAATGGATGTTCAAGAGGTCAACACTGTTGAATTAGAAAAAGAAAAAAAAAATCATTGAAAAGCAACTGAAAAGTGTTGTCTGAGTGATTAAAATACTGCTGTCAAAAGAAAAGAAAGGTTGAAGGGAACAAGCCCAAGAGTAGGACAGGTGTTTGCTGCCCCATTGCTCCTTCCCCCTACCTCCCCCCCCCCTTTTTACACCTTATCACTTATTTTCACTTTTATGGATAGATTTATTACACAAGGTAAAGCTTCTTCACCCAGGAATCCTGTTAAAGGTAAAGATAAAAAAAACTAAGCTGGGGGAATCAAGCTTAAATGGGTCTAATGAGGTATTACCTAATACATGCGACACCCAGATGCTAATTACCCATTTAACAGAACTATTTACACCACAATTTGAGATCATTAAGACCGAACTGGGCTCTATCTCCTCAATAATATCTAATCTCTCTACGGAAGTCAAACAATTCTCTAGTAGAATGTTAGAGGTGTTGAATAGAGTTTCTGAGGTAGAAGACCAAGTAAATTCGCAAAGGGGACATTATAACCAAACAGAAATCTAAAATTGCTAACCTACAATTGCGTCTGGACGATCTGGAGGATCGATCCAGACGCAATAATATTCAAATAATTGGCCTCCCTGAGACAAGGGAATTTGAGGATTTACTTCAATTCACATCCTGTACATTACGTCAGGCTTTAGGTTTTCCCCAACAGAAGTTACCAATTGCTATAGAGAGAGCCCATAGAGCTGGTTCCAAAAAATTTCAGAGTGAAGGTCCTCGTCAAAACAGGATGTGCATTTTTATAGTCTTGAATTTTCAAGATAAGATCAAATTATTGAGATTATTTAAAAAAAGAAGTGATCCACTGATGTTTGGGAATAACATAATCTTGTTGTTCCAGGATTATTCTGTAGAAACCTCTTCGAAAAGGAAGTTAATGTCACCATTCTGTGCGCAACTCATTAGTAAAGGCTTTAATGCCTGGATGGTTTATCCTGCCAGTATAATTGTTGAACATAACGGTGTCAGAAAAACCTATTGAGAGGTGGGGGAGGTAAAAAAAATTATTAAATGACAAATAACTGGTTGCCTAGCTTCTTCAGTCTCTCTTTTTCCTTTAATTCAATGCAAGGATTAAATGAAGGGAACAGTAGGATTCAAAGTTTTATGTTTTTTCCTTTTTTTTTTTTTTTCTCTCTCTTTTTTCCTTTTCCCATCCCTTTCCCCCCTCCTTTTCCCCCTCCGGCCCCGCAAAGGGAATGCATTTTTAATTGGGTTTAAGAACCGTTAATGGATATTAAACTTTTATCTTAGAATGTAGGAGGGATTGTCTCTCCTATGAAACGTAAATTGATCATTAAGTTACTGGCTAAACATAAACCAGACATTGTTTTTTTACAAGAGACTCATCTTACAGAACAGGAAACTGCAAAGCTTAAGACAAAATGGGTAGGCGAGTTAATTTCTTCTTCTTCTAGTAGAAGAAAATGTGGAGTAGTAATATTGATTAATAAAACTCTTGACTATAAGATCTTACGGGTGGAGACAGATTCTGCTGCAAGGTTCATAGTGTTACAAATTATTATTTACAATACTAAATTTATTCTTTGTAATATTTATGGTCCAAATAAATTTTCCAGTGAGTTCTGGGAGAATATTAAAGTTAAATTGTTTCCTCATATAAAAGAGAATCTTATACTGGGTGGAGACTTTAATATGACGCTGTGCCCTGAAGTAGACAGATTCTCTCAGAAAAATCTTCCAGAGATCAGGAGAAGTTCAAAATATTTTTCCAGATTCTGCCAGAAATTACATGTCATTGATATATGGCGGTGCTATAATCCCGATTTATTAGGTTTTATATGTGAATCTAAATCACATAGGACATTTGCTCGAATAGATCTATTCCTAATCTCTGAATCATTATCAATTTGTAAAACAGAGACAGGAATCGAAGGGATCTTGATCTCGGATCACTCGAACATATCATTAAAGTGTCATGACAGTTCTAAATTCAAAACTCCTAGGGCATTTTTTTACCCACGTCATCTTTATGACAATCCTAGATTTGTATATTGGGTGAAGCAGACTTGGAAGGATTACTGTACGCGCAACATCTCATATCTTGGCAAGATAGAAACTTTCTGGGAGGCATCAAAAGCTGTCCTTCGAGGTGAAATTATGATATATATAGATGTTAGGAACAAGAAACAGCGGGCCCGAGACTTACAATTAAACAATCAGTTCAAAAATGCTTATAAGAACTTTTGTAGAGAACGCTCAAACAGTAATTGGAACAAGTATTTAGATCATAGAAAGGAGAGGGATATATTTTTGACCCAAAAACATCTAGAGGAAGAGATTAAGACCAATTTACATTTTAGGAGCTTTCATGGCTGCTCAGCCAAAAATCTGGCTCGATTGGTGAAAGTAAGGAAAAAAAGGAACTTTATTCCTAGTATCAAGGAGGGAAAGATAAGATATACTAATCCTGAGGAGATATGTGGAGTATTTTTTAAATACTATAAGCAATTATACTCTCGGGAGGAATGTAACTCTATTAATCAGGAAACTTTTGGGATAAGATTATCTTACCCAAAATCCAGAAGGAGGAGTTAGAATCTCTTAATGCTCCGATTACTACTGAAGAAATTCGTAAAGCCATTGATTTAGCCAAACTGAACAAATCCGCTGGCCCAGATGGGTTTCCAGCGGAATTTTATAAAAGTCTAGCGGAAGAAATAACACCGGTTTTAGAGAAATTGTATAATAGTTATTATGTTGCTGATAATCCAATCTCTAGCCTTTTTTGCAGCAGCAAATATTTAATTAATACTGAAAAAAGGAAAGAACCCAGAAGATCCAGCTTCATATAGGCCGATTTCAGTGCTCAATGCGGACTATAAAATTCTAACTTCGATCATTGCCCGTAGACTTGCATTTTGCTTGGATATACTTATCCATCCCGACCAGGTCGGTTTTATGAAAGCGCAAAACTCTACTAAAAACATTCGGAGATTGACCACCCTGATAGACTATATATGGAATAGCGACCAGCTTAGAGAGAAAAATGACTTAAAGGATATAGCGGTTCTTGGATGCAGTCAAGGCCATTGATAGCATTGCTTGGTCACATCTGTTTATGACTCTCGCGAAATTTGGTTTTGCAAATAACTTTGTGCACTTTCTCCGAAATATTCATTGTGACCCAGTGCCATTTTTGATTGTTAATCGTATGTCTTCTCCCATTTTAGAGAGGGGGACAAGACAGGGATGTCCCCTCTCACCTCTATTGTTCAACATTGCCCTTGAGCCGCTTACAACTAGGTTGAGAGAAATCTTGCCTGGGATTCCAGCACTAGACCAAAACTTAAAAGTATTACTTTACGCGGATGATATCTTAATATGTTTACAAAATACCAGTGAGACAATCCCTAAGATCATAAGCACTTTGGAAGAATTTAGCTCTTTTGCGGGACATAAGTCCAATTTGGATAAAAGCGAATTTATGTGGCTAGGTAAACATAATAAGGAACAAAATAATTCAATATTTCGTACAGTTTTCGCTATAAAATATTTGGGGCTGGAGAGTCATAGAAAACCTAAACACTGGTACTCAGCGAATTTTGATGCTATTTTTCAAAATATTAAAGAAGACTTGGATTTATGGCTTGCGTTTCCTTTATCAATCACAGCATCCATTAACCTGATTAAGACCATAATTTTCCCACGGATTCTTTATCCTATGCAAAATCTGCCATTAATCATACCAAACAAGGACCTTCGCAAATTAAACTCTTGGTTCTCCAAATTTATTTGGAAATAAAAAAACCCATGTATATCACTATCACTATCACTACTATTATTCTCTGACTTTTTACCTATCAGGGGTAACCCGCTTTTTACTCCAGGAATAGACCAAAAAATATTCCAAGATTGGCAGGATAAAGGCCTCAAGGATATTTATCAGTTATTGAGTGATCAGTGCCAGATTCTACCTTGGGAAGGGATCTCTTCAAAATTTTCCCCGAACATGGGGAATTGTTTTGCATACTTTCAAATTATGTTAGTTCTCAAAGTTGGTATTCATCAATTAGGTCGGAGTGGTCCAAGATCAAGGTCTGTATCCAAAAATTTATAGCTGGAGATACATCTATCTCCCTTATCTATGATATCATGCTCACTAAACAGGGCATACTGGCGGGGGAAAAATGAGTCAATTCTTGGTGCCCTTATATCCCTACGATTGATCAGGAGAAGATGTCCCATAGTCTGGAGATGGTAGCCAGTTACCCTATTTCGGTAAGCTGGAAAGAATCTCATGTCAAATTATTGAATACATTTTATCTATCGCCTCTTAGGTTAGAAAAATTTTACCCTTTAAAAGGAGCTGAATGCCCGCGTTGCTCGTATGGTAAGGCTGATCTTTTGCATATGATATGGCATTGCCCCAAAATAAAACAGCTATGGTAGAAAATTCAATACTGGTTCAATAGACTTTATAATGGGGCTTACTCATTTTCCCTGGAAGATATAGTTTGTCTGGTTCTTAATCCCAGGACAGACTCAAAAACCCAGATTTTGAATACTATCAAACTTACTGTTAGATATAATCTTTTCAAATCCTGGATTGGGTTAATTCTTAAAAGGATACAATCCCAAATTATATATGAGTCTTTTCATTTATCCCAGGCTTCAGAGAAAAGAATTAAGATATTTTTGGTAGAGTGGACTCCTATTATTAAGACTTACCCATTACAGCTTCAGCGGCGGATTCTGTCTCCATTCGTCTCCTCTATCAGCTTTGCTGAATTAGTTCTGTTACAAACTTTAGAGCTATACCATAAAATTATAGAAGTAGGAGCTATAAATCATAAGGTAGTACCTCGCGGGCCCGGAGATTCCTTTTTCCTATCCTTGAAAATAATTTTTTTGTTTTTTTTGAAGTCCTAATTTAATTATTTTTTAGTCTTATTAGTCTTATTTCGAAAAAAATACATTGCCACTTATTTGTGTTTAATTTAAGCGTTTATTGTTTTTCAAGGACAGAAATACAATTAATCTTACAGTTTTTATTTCTAACGTTTTTTTTATGGTGTTAATCAGATCGCCACTCCCTAAATAGGCTTATGACGAGAAGATATCAATTCTGTTTATAATGCCCTATGTTAGGATGAACGTCTTGATTTTTGTTTATTGTAGTGTATGTTGGCAATGTTTAAATAAAAAAAATAAAAAATATAACAAACTGCTGTCAAATTATCTGACTGCAGTGAGTGTTTCCCTGCCATAAATGTATTTGAATAGCTTGTGATAAATGTATTTTCTCAGAGTCATCAAATGGATTAAATTGTCTGAAAACTCTGCATAAAGCCAAGTTAGTCATTTTGCAGTGGAATTTTGATGGACTGGATACATCCCATGTATCTTTTATATTGCAAGGAACACAAATTACAGACTAGACTCCAAAGTTATAAAATGAGACAGCACTTTACAAATAAATGATAATGTTAATAAAAATAGTAATAATAACTCGAACAACATTTTTCTTAAACTGTTTTATATTTGATGTTTGCATAACAGTATATATATATATATATATATATATATATATATATATATATATATATATATATATATATATATATATATATATATGTAATAATAAATCAGAAACTGTTGTGTATTAAGTAGATCGCTCTATTTATATGGCTAGATTGATTTAGTTAACTGGATAAAAAAAGCACATGGAATCTACTTTATCATGAACTAATATATCCTGCTTTCTTATCTTGTAAAAGATAATATAATTTGTTTGAACCTGTACTGTGTGTATGTGTTATCACAAAATATTATGTTCATTTCCGTTGACACCCCTTGCACACATTTACAATGGCTGTAGAGATTGTTTGAGGTTTAGGGTTTGTCTCCATAACTTATCTTACCCTAGGAAGTTATTAAGACCATAAAAATTCAGAATTTACTTTCAGTTCAATATTTTATAATGATTAGCATTTTGTTTCCAACACAATATTTATTTTCTGCCTCACCTTTTCTTACTGGGCAATACAATTATAGCAATAAACACCAACTCTTTGGAACTGTGGACTGCAGAAAAAAACAGCTGAATAGTATATTGTTAAATATTTACACTATAAAACTGCACTGACTATTAAACAGCAGGGGTGCACTTTAATTTGAGATTTACCTTTTATGGGAATTTGGTTAAGCATTACTTTCCCTTTTGATTTAGAGTAATATGACCAGATGTCCTTGCTTTACCATCAAAAAATTCTGGAAGGAACAGAAACAGTCACCCAACTGGTCAAATTAAATCCAGACTTTTCCCATTTTTTTTTAAAGTGTTCACAACGAATGGCTTTCAGCCATATCGGATAAGTATTCTATGCAGTCAAATCTATAAAGATTGAAGTACCACAAATAGCATTTAAATGCGCCATTCGAGTATTTAAGAAAGTTATGTTAAGAAATCCAGCTAAAAAATGTATTCCTATTACTCATCCTCTTTTTTTTTTTTATAACCATGCAAACTGTTTAATTATTTGTAAAAAATAAAAAGGACAGCAAAAATAATAATTACAACTTTATTCCTCTTAAGTTCAATGAATTACCTAATGCAAAATGTTCTTTTCTATATGTATAGCAATCTAGTATTTATGTATAAAGTATTGTATGTGCATAATATAAAAGGATGTTAAATTTAAAATTTAAATCCATCCCCAAATAAAATCTTTCTTTAAAGGACCATTTAACACTGTAGAATTGCCCAGTCAACAAATACACAATACAAAGGGGGCGATTTATCAAAGGCTAGGTGAACTGTCTATGTGCTTCGCCTGTAAATACGCCCCAGCTCGCTTCCGGAGAAGAACACATGTGCGCCTGAATTTATAAACAAAAATAGACGTAACTTTGCTTGTTTTGTAAAAGGTGAGCTGGGGTGTAATACTGATAAATTTCGCCTGTCAGAAAAAGCATTTATAGTATAGATGGTTTTTACAGCTTTTCAAATTTCCTTATGCATGATATAGGAACATGAGATATCAATATGGAGTTAAAAAATTTTTTTATTTTTTATTCTCTCTGAGGAATCATTTAATTAATACCAGAGAATAATGGAAGTTAAATCCCCAAAGAATATCCTTCAAAATACGATATCTATGAATAACTATATTTTATGGATTTCTACTCCTAGAAACAAGGTAAAATAGATTGCAGTATTGACATATTGTTAATTCTTGACTTTGTCTAAACATGGAATTAGGGTTTTTGCTTTGCAATATAAATTATCCAAAATTTAGGAAAATTAGTTGTGTATAAAAAATATTCAGTATATTCTGTGGATTACTACCCCTAAAAACCAGGTGAAGTAAATGTCATTATTGAAATATTGTTAATTCTTAACTTTGTCTAAACATGGAATTACGATTTTTGCTTTGCAATATAAATTATTCAAAATTTGGAAAAATTAGTTGTATATGGAAAACATTCAATATAACAGACTAATCACTCTAGACTTTATATTCAGCATAATAATCCTTAATTTTGGGGGCCCTGTTTTGTATTATACTCCTAAAAATGGTGATAGATCCATCTCTGAGTTTAAACCTCTTGGATAGAGGGTATCAAATTTATATATAAGCTCAGATTCCTTCTTCAAGAGCTTTTTTTCAAAATTGCCCCCTCTCCAATCTCCTCTTACTATATATATGCCCCAAAACTTGAAGTGTTGCAGACTATTATTGTGGATTTCCCTAAAATGCTTATAGAGGTGGGTATCCAACTCCTGTTATACCTCCTGACCATATTTTGGCTACCATACGTACTAATTTGACTTCTCCCTTGGGGGAGGAGATCCTGGCTGCACAAACCAATGCACCTCCTGAGAAACCTAGTGGTAAATGTTTTGTTCCTGAGAATCTTCAAACTAAACTTTGCACACTTACCACTATCCTAAAGCCGCAGGTCACCCAGGCAAGAACCAAATGACTTGGTCTGTCACTCGACAATTCTGGTGGCCAGGTCTTCGTTCTGATGTTGCTGCGTATGTTGCCTCCTACTCAGTTTGTGCACAGAATAAGACTCCTCGACGTCTTCCTGTGGGTCTTCTTCAACCTATTGCTAATGGTGAGCGTCTTTCCATGACTTCATTGTCGAGCTCCGTGTTTCCAATGACAATACTGTTATCCTTATGGTGGTTGACCGTTTTTCTAAAATGTCACATTGCATTCCCTTGATGAAGCTGCCTACCGCTCAGGAGCTTGCTTCAATTTTTGCCCGGGAGGTCTTCCGTTTACATGGGTTACCCAAGGAGATAGTGTAGGACCGGGGTAGCCAGTTTGTCTCCAGATTTTGGCGTTCCTTTTGTGCTCAAATGGGGATCCAGCTTTCCTTCTCCTCTGCATATCACCCTCAATCCAATGTGGCTGCAGAATGGTCTAATCAAGCTCTGGAACAGTTCCTCCGTTGCTATGTCTCAGATAACCACAATAATTGGTCTGAACTGTTACCTTGGGCAGAGTTTGCTCGTAATAGTGCTATTAATGCTTCCTCCAAGATATCCCCATTCATGGCGAATTATGGGTTTCAACCATCCTTGTTGCCCAATTCATTCATGTCTCAGGGTATTCCGGCTTTGGAGGAGCATCTCCGGCAACTCCGTTCCACGTGGGTGCAGATTCAGGATTGCCTTCATCGTTCTATGCAGCGCCAAAAGTTCCAGGCTGATTGTAGGCGTCTGCCCGCACCTTTCTACCAGGTTGGTGAGAGTTTGGCTGTGCTCACGCAACTTGAACCTTCGTGTGCCTTTCAATAAATTGGCTCCCCATTATGTTGGTCCTTTTCGAATACTCTGACAGGTTAATCCTGTGTCCTACGCTCTTGACCTACCTCCTGCTATGCACATCTCCAATGTTTTTCATGTCTCCCTCTTGAAACCATTGGTTTGTAATCGGTTTACCACTGTGTTGCCTCATCCCCGTCCTATCTTTGTTGACAACCATGAGGAGTATGCGGTCAGCAGCATTATTGACTATCGTATGTCCAGGGGCCGTGTACAGTATTTGGTTCACTGGAGAGGCTACGGTCCGGAGGAGCGTTCTTGGGTTCACTCCTCTGATGTTCATGCTCCTGCCCTCCTCCCTGCCTTCCATGCCCGTTTCCCCAATAAGCCTTTTGTCCTCCCGCGGGGGAGGGGTCGTTGAGGGGAGGGTACTGTCAGGGTTTTTTCCCTGTTGTGTTTGCCATGTGCTGCTGGCAGCCATTTTACTCACCTCTCTTCCTGACTATGGTGCATTGTGGGGGATGCTGCTCAATTCCTGCACTTCCTTTTATGGCCAGACTGGGGTGCATCATCCATGTGAGACAGGATGCAGTCTCAGAATTGTGATGTCATCACTTATTATTTAAAGGGCCTCTGTTCAGTATGCTTTGCCTTTGCGTTGTCTCAGACCTGTTTGTGAGAGTTCCTGTGTATTACCTGGCTGCCTGGCGTCCTTCCTGGTTCCTGATCCCTGGCTTGTTCCTGACTCTGCTGTTTTCCTTGTTCCTGATTCCGGCTCGTCTGACTATTCGCTTTGGCTCCTGACTTGGCTCGTCTGACTACCAGCTCTGGTTTTGATTCCTGGCTTGTTATTTGACTTGTGGACTTTTTATTATTTTTTTGCTATTAATAAAGGTGTGATTATTTTTGCACTTCTCGTCTCAGTCTGATTCCTGGCACCCTGACACTTACATAAATATAGCGATAGGTTTGTATGCATAATTTAGGCCTTAGATGTGGGCAGATTACTTTGATAAATCGCCCCCAAAGACAATATTTATCAAAGCGACAATTTCAGCGCATTCGCCGGTGTCAATACGCTCGCCAGACATCGCTGATGCAGATTCACATACGATCCACTTATTTATAAAAAAAAAAGTACGGCACGATTAACATCAGACTGTTGTTAACTAACAGTCATCGATGACAGGGTTATTCAGATTTTTCCCAACTTTATTTATACCATTTCATTACTGTCCATGAACAAGCAAATTTCTCTAAAGCTAATCTTTTATTTTTCATCTGTTAATGTCCAAGAAATAGATAGATTTATACCTCATCAAATAATATCTCATAGAAAGTTGTTTTTATATTTATTTGTTATATGATACTTTCACATAAATTAATGTGTATTTGTATTTCTAGAAGTCATGATATGCTTTTATCCCATTTTTTTTATAAATGATTACTAATGCTAGAATTTGTACATACTTGTGTGTGTATATATATGATTCAGTCAGAGTAATAAACAAGTTGTAGCTGTAATATAATGTTCATTTACGATCAATCTACATATTAGGTAAATGTGTTGTTACTCGTAGCGATGGGTTATTCTTATGGCACCTAGCGGTATTGTGCTGAAAGATTGTGGGTTGTCATCTGTCAGCGCGATAGCCGTGAGACGATTGGTTGTAGACCAAGCAGTGACGTATCAGGTCTCAGAGCAGTACTTCTTGTAACATGCACAGAGTGGAATCGCTCTATGGACGGCTATGCGCTGTACAGATGATCCCCACAATATATGCATGGTAGGTAACTTTAATGCCTTGTAGACTGTAGATAACATAACATTATGTGAAGGTGTTTGGTTTTGTGTTAGCAATCACAATTGGGCTGTCATGATCACTGATTACTGATCGCTTTTATTCTTATTATGGTTTGATATATCCCCCACTGTTTTGTATTCCCTGCTCTCCTATTTCCCCTTTATTTCACGAGTCACCACTAACACTAGAAATATTGATACTCAGACAGTTTATGCATATCACTTTAATTGTCAATATGAATCAGTGGTCACCTTGACAACTGCTGTTTGGCGTTTTTTTTTTTGTCTAATGAGGGGGTGGGGTTTATTATTTGTTTGTTATAAATGTACTTAATTTTGTATCACATGTGTCTGAGGAAGGGGATATATTATCCCCGAAACGTTACACGGTCACAGTAAATTTGCTTTTGAAAAATCCAGCGAGTGCAAGTCTCTTTTGTATGCTATAGATGTGTGTGTGTTATGTCAGAATTTTTTGCAAACATTTTTTGTTCTAAACAATATTGTCTGTCATATCTCTGTGTTTATTTATACATCTATATGTATATAGTGTAATTTATTATTATTCTGAGCAGGAATAATTACGAATATAGCATGTAATCAGGGTATCATATGTATTTATTTGCAATCAATGGATATTTTAAGAGCTGGGCCAATTTTCTCTCTGTAACTGTGTAACCCTCCTGATTGCAATCAGTTTTAAAAAACACCCCTACACAGGTGTTATAAAATGGGCTGGCATATAAGATAACATTTCTTACTGAAAATTAAATTCAAGAGAAGGAAGAAATACACTAAAAATAGCATGACAGTAAAGAGGTGATTTTAATTTCTGCTGTATCTGAATCATGACAGTTTAATGTTATGTGGGCTATCTCTTTGAGCTATCAGCTTAAGATTATATTGAATCAAACATCAATTTGAATTTTAAAATCATTGTCTAAAATATTACACTGTGTGTCCTAATGTCAGCATCAATGTTTATCTTTAATACTAATTTCACATATACTGTACATACTTTCAAAGTATAATACACAATGTAACAAATGGCACTAGCAAGTTCTGATGAGTGATCAATGATACAAGTATCGAGCAATTTTATTTGTTAGTGATAGATTAAAATGTATATTTGAATCAGATTGGCTCATAAATCATGTGATTATGCATATTCCAATCAAAAGTGGTTGAACAATTCACTACTGTGTGGGTTGTTTAGGAGTTTGCGTCATAATTGGTGCGAAATGTGTTGCGTCAAAATTGGTGCGAAGTGGAGAGTGGGACTTGTATTACATGGCTTAAACATGATGCACATAGATGTTTCACAAAAAATAAAAAGGAAGTTAGCTATATTATGTTGTATATTTATTTCATTTTTATCTCTATATCTATTAGTGCCACAAGTTTGGGGCAAAACTTTTCAACAAATTTGGAGAAATAATATTGTCCCCTTGCTTTGTAATGAGAGACACATTTGTAAAACAATCCATAAGTAGTAATGTTTTTTTATCCCTATATCTACTAGTGCACCAAATGTGGAGAAATAATATTGTCCCCTTGCTTTGTAATGAGAGACACATTTGTAAAACAATCCATAAGTAGTAATGTTTTTTTATCCCTATATCTACTAGTGCACCAAATGTGGAGCAATAATATTGTTTGATTTAGAAAAGGTATACAATTTTAATAGAGTTTCTAGTTTACTTTAATTATGTAATAAAACTCCATTCTCTTGCAGCATTGAACATAAGCTTTCTGTGTTTTCAGACTCCCATTGATTTCTATGGCATCCGAAGCCTCAAGGGTGGCGGATTGAAAACTAGGTACGCTGCGTCGGAGTAGAAGCGAGCGTACATGTTAAATGTTTGATAAATTTGGAAAAGGGTCAAATAGAGTCGAATCTGAATTCGAAAACATCTGTAATGACGCAAGCATCGCTCTGCTTCGGATTGAGATCCTTTGACGATCTTGACACTTTTTGATAACTACGGCGGATCAATCTCGCGACAAATATGACGCGGGATTCAAGCGTATTTTCAGTTGACGCTTTGATAAATATGCCCCAATGTAATAACACATTCTCTGCAAATTCAAATTAGTACTTCCATTTTCCATGCCTCCTGTATCATGTTAAAGCCAATCACAAAAACATATTTTTACACATGCTCAGTAGGAGCTGGGGCTTCAGAAAGTATTAATATAAAAAGATTGTGCACATTTTGATAATAGAAGTAAAATGAAAAACAAAATTTAATCTTTTAAACTACATACTCTATCTGAATCATGAAAGTTTAGTTTCCATTTAAAGGAACATGAAACCCATATTTTTTGTCATGATTCAGATAGAGAATACAACATTATATTATACATTAATGATTTATTCAGTTTTAATTTGCAGTAAAAGGCTCCATCATTCTCCCTCTGCAACCTTGTAAATTGTGCTAACACAAAGACAGCATTAAAGTATTTTAAAACATTTCTTTTGCATACTTTTTTTTTAAAGCAATTCTTAATGGCTGATATATACTATGTATATATATAAATAAAAATACTTAAATGCCTATATGGAGGACTATGGTTATCCTAACAAATTTGAGCAAATTTTTTTTAACTCTTGCTAAGGAACACTAATTTTGTTATGTGGTGTCAGATTGTAAAGAAGCTCTGGAAGTGTTAAGCAATAAGTACCAGTTCATGTTCGAAGCGTAAAGCGATGTTTAAAGAAACCATTTGCATACAGAGCTTGTTTGTGAACACTCTCCTAAAAATGAGCAAATGAGTAATGAAACTGAATTAGTTAAAGAAAAGAAAAAGTTGAGAAATTTATAGATTGTCTTGGACAAGGGTAGAGCAGGTTGTATTTTAAACTACTTTAAAGCACACATTTGCAGTCATAATATAATGCTTATTTTGATGTCAAACATTTATGAACCCTCTAAAAGATATTTGAAAATACATTTTCAAGGTCCATTGCTACTACACCTATAGTCCTTTTTTTTTTAACAAATTATTTGGTAAAATAAAGTATAAAGTGTGATAAATAATCACAACTTGTAGGATTGTTATGGTCTGATAACTCTGAACCATTGTCCCTCCTGCTGCTTTCTCTAAAAGTCCGATGGTCTCGTTTTTAAAATGAAACTAGTGACTTTCAATAAACGGAACACCACAACTCCACCTATAGTACATCCATTACTCTGATCCTTAAGTCGCAGCTTCATCCATAGCTGACGTGCATTTTTTTTTCTTCAAATTTCTTTTTATTGGAAAAATAATTACTGTCCAGATACAAAGTTTCATTAACATAAAATAAACTCCATGTTTGGAAACAAACAGATTATTAATAACAATCAACCAATATCTTATACATTGAGGCATAGAAAGTGCTTAGGCTTAGTATTCAACCTTGTTAATATTTTTTTTAATACATAGTAACAGGTGTTCAGGGTGGACTAAGAAGGGAAAAAAAAGTGAAATATGTGGCCATTCTCCACTCAGCGAGGCTTCCAAAATACTTTGGAGTGTAAAAAAGGGGTAAGCCTTTCTTTTTGTATGTCAAGTTCATACACTTCTATTCATTTTTGCCACTTCCAGAGGAAGGAGGCCAACCTATTTTGTAAATCCATTCTCACACATATGCCTCTTTTTTAATAAGTTAAAGCCAACTTAGATCAACCACGTCACTTATTATTTAGCTTCTTCATGGTGCCCTATCTAATTCTGCATTTTTTTAATGTCCAAAACTGCTTTCCATATTTCAGATGACGTCTTGCCCGAGACGTATTTCAGTACAAAATGAAGCTTTCTGATTTTGAAAATATATCCAGGCATAAAGCCTTTCTAATGCTGTTACCTGATAATGAACACTGTTCCCTAGTTAGTTATTTCTACTTCCCCGAGAATAGACCCATTAAGGAATTATGTGTCATGGCTTTTAGTATCTAAATGTTTCAGGGATATTAAAAAATGTTATCTGATCTTCAGAATAACAACCAATGAACCTTTGAAGCAGTGGTTAACACTTCATTATCACCTACTGTTTTTAAATAGTTATCTTTTAAGGGTGTCCTTTATTTCCACAGAAAATAGCTATTACTTAAAGGGACACTCAAGCCAAAATTAAGCTTCATGATTGAGATAGAGCAGCAATTTTAAACAACTTTCAAATTTACTTCCATCAACAAAATGTGCACAGTCTTTTTATATGTACACTTTTTAAGTCACCAGCTCCTACTGAGCATGTGCAAGAGTTCACAGCATATACGTATATGCATTTGTGATTGGCTGATGGCTGTCACATGATACAGTGGGAGTGGAAATATACATAACTTTGCAATTTATTTCAAAAAAATGTACTACTTATTTGAAGTTCAGACTAAATGCTATTGCATTGTCTTCTTATCATGCATTTGTTGATTATGCAAATCTATTGTATTGACTGGTCCTTTAAATGTCCCTAGGAGGATTCCACTACAGAGAAGCGTTTAAAGAATCACTGCATACATAAGACGTACCTTGTACTTACATAAGCTAAGTTTATCACTGTCCATGAATATTCTATACATTTCATGCGTTTTGGATTCCCACACTATAACTAAAATGCGTTAAGCACATTTTTTGGTTGCTTAATATACAACAATTACCAATAATATCACTTAGTTGGTACCAAATGTTCCACAACAAAATGCCTATAATGCAAATAAATCGCCTTAAAGGGACATGACACCCACATTTTTTCTTTCATGATTTAGAAAGAGAATGCATTTTTAAACATCTTTCTAATTTACTTCTATTATCTAATTTGTTTTATTCACTTGATATTCTTTGCTGAAAAGCATATCTAGATATGCTCAGTAGCTGCTGATTGGTTGCTGCATATAGAAATCTCATGTGATTGGCTCACCCATGTGCATTGCTTTTTCTTCAACTAAGGATATCTAAAAAATGAAGCAAAATAAATAATAGAAGTAAATTGTAATGTGGTTTAAATTTGTATGTTCTATCTGAATCATGAAAGAAAGATTTTGGGTTTAGTGGCCCTTTAAGCTCTATCGTAATCATAAAAGTTTAATTTTGGATTTACTGTCATTTTAAGCAGTTAACATTTTAGAATTGTGTTTCCCGTGTTGGTCTGAAATTTTCTGTGACATTGGGAAATTTGCTGTCCCCTACGGTATTAAAAATGCCCAGATCTTTTAAGTGTGGCAGCTCAAGATGTGGAGCTTTTGATTATTTCATTATGTCTGATCATTTTAACTCCACAGTGACAGGTAAAACGTATGAAGTGAATTTTTGTCTAAACTGTACCTCAGTTTATGTTATATACTGTATAACATGCACAAAATGTGGTAAACAGTATGTTGGGCTCACCACAAGGGACATTAGATCTAGGGTGAGGGAGCATCTCTCAACCATCCGGGTGGTAAAAGCTACCACCCCCCTTCTGTATCATTTTGCACAGATACACAATAAAGACTTGTCCTGCTTCTTGTGGCAACCTATCAATATGATCTCTCGCCCTAAAAGAGGGGGTGATAGGGATGTCATCCTCCGCAAAAGGGAGATGCTGTGGATATTCAAATTAAAGACTAGGGTCCCCCAGGGTCTTAATTCTGAATATGACCTTTTTAATTATTGGGAGTAGGTTGAAACCTGCTATTTGTTTTCCACAGCATCTCTCTTCATTGCTAGGACCCCACCCCTCTCTGGGCAATTGTATATATACCTAAGTAGATTTTTTGTAGGATCTTCTTTATAAGGTTTATATATGTATATCCGTAACATCATATCTTACCTGTATTGTATTGTGGTTGTTATTGTTTTTTGTCTAGTTAGGATATATATATATATATATATATATATATATATATATATATATATATATATATATATATATATATACTCCTTAAATTCTTATGCATATATTATGCTGTGATATGATGCTTTAGCTACATTTTTTAAGTAGGTTGTTTAGAATTTATTATTTGCATATAACAATTACCCTTCTTTTGTCCACTATCTTCTATTTTGTATGGAATCATCTTTATAAGGAACATATATGTGGGCTTTTAATATCAACTATTTTCCCCTATAACTACATGAAATAATTATTGTTTTTTGATCAGGGCCTTTTGTATTATTTTGCTCTGTTCTGCTTTAGCTGTGTAAGGGTTAACTACTCTGGGTGTAACTTTGTTTTAAAGCCCCTTTGGTTTTAGCCAATGATGTTACTACAATTTGTGTATATATTATATACCTGTGACTGGCACCCCTATGCTATGATTATGGCGTTATGCTGAAACGCGTAAGCCTGCCAGCCCGGAGGTGTCCCTGCCTCTCTCTGTTAATTGACCATCTGTTTTTATGATTTAATTAAATACAAGCTATGTTGTAATATTTTTGCTAAACACTCTCTTTTTCTTTTTTTTTTTTCTTTTTGGGACTATGTGTTGGATTATACTATAGTCCCCCCCCCCCCCAAAAAAAAAAAGAGAAAGCGTTTAGCAAAAATATTAAAACATAACATTTATTTCATTAAATCATACAAAAGAAAAGCTCAGCAAATAGTTTACACTGGAATAGGTAATTCGGGGTAAGACTATGCAAAATAACAATGTCCCATCTTTTTGCTTCCCATATTTCTTTAAACATAGATTCCCTCACACCAGTAGAGTAGCTTTTACAGTGGGTATTGAAAATAATCACCCCCCTTGAAAATAATCATATTTTGTTGCTTTGCAGCCTGAAATAAAGACAGACACAGTTTTTGTTTATCCAGTTGTAATTACTCAGTGCAACTTACAACATCCAAGTGAAAGATATAAAACCAACATGTCAGGCAAAAATAAAGACAATTCAAAAACAGAATCACTGAGTTGGAAAAAGGATCACCCCCTTGTGTCAGTTGAACCACCTTTTGCTTTAATTAAAGCCTTTAGTCTGTTGGGATATGTCTCTACTAACTTTGCACATCTAGACTGTGCAATATTTGCCCACTCTTCTGTGCAGAACTGCTCCAGTTCCATTACATTTGATTGTGATCATTTGTGGACTGCAGTCTTCAAGATATACCACAGATATTCAATGGGGTTTAAGTCTGGGCTCTGACTAGGCCATGCAAGGACATTCACCTTTTTTTCCTTCAACCGTGTGGTCATTTATGCTGTGTGCTTAGGGTCATTGTCATGTTGGAAGGTAAACCTTCTTCCCATTGACAACTTCCTGGCAGAGGGCAGCAGATTTTCCTCAATAATTTGACGGTATTCTGCCCCATACATTATTCCTTCTATTCTGACAAGTGCTCCAGTGCCTGCTGTGGAGAAACACCCCCCATAACAGGATATTACCACCTCCATGCTTTACTGTAGGTATGGTGTTATTTGGATGGTGGGCTGTATTGGATTTCCTCCAGACATATCGTTTAGTGTTAAGGTCAAATGTTAGTCTCATCTGACTATAACACATTTTTCCATGTGGACTCCAAATCTCCTAGGTGTGTTATGGCAAAGCTCAGTCGTGACTGCATGTATCCTTTCTTGAGAAGTGGCTTTTTTTTTTGCAACCCTCCCATGCAAGCCACATTTGTGGAGAATTTGTGATATTGTTGTCACATGCACACAATGAGCACTTTTTGCCATAAATTCCTGCAACTGCTTTAGAGTTGCTGTGGGCCTCAAGGTAGCCTCTCTGATTAGTTTCCTCCTGGCACTTTCATCCAGTTTGGAGCGACATCCTGATCCAGAGAGGGTCTGTGTTTTACCAGATACCTTCCACTTCTTAATAATAAACTTCACTGTGCTTCTAGGCATTGATAAAGCCTTTGATATTTTCTTGTAGCCATCTCCTGACTTGTGATCGGAGATCTTTTTTGACAGTGCCTTTCCACCCATAGTTGATTATTTGCTTCACAGTTGCACTACCAGGGACTGAGATGCTCCAGGAAAGCTATTTTCATGCTGAGCTAATCAATATGCCCACAGCTGATCACAGTTGAAGGTCAAATGGCTTTGTGTGTGCCATTTAGAAGGTGAGAAGGGGGTGATCCTTTTTCCAACTCTGATTCTGTTTTTTTGAATCGTCTATTTTTGCCCGACATGTTGGTGTTAAATCTTTCACTTGGATGTTATTAGTTGCACTGAGTAATTACAACTGGATAAACAAAAACCGTGTCTCTCTTTATTTCAGGCTGCAAAGCAACAAAATTTGGTTATTTTCAAGGGGGTGATTATTTTCAATACCCACTATATGCATAGTACAGATAGGCACAGTAAGATAAATGACAAGTGATCAGATGTTTCAGTCTCATTAGACCTTATCAGCACCTCAAATGTTCTATACTTGCAGCAGTGTTGTGATGTTGCTGCTTGATTTAAATAAAATCATCTTTATATATGCAAAAACATTCTTATTAGATGCTTCAACCAAACGCCCCAAAAAAACAAAAGAAAAGTAGATGACTAAACAAGTTATCTAAGAATTATATTCATTTGTTACAGCTCCTGGCAGCTTTCATACATTCTCCAATACATATGATTGTAGTATTTAAAGAGAAATGAATGGGACATAAAAACAAATTGTTTTCTTTCATGATTTAGACAGAGCATACAATTTTAAATAACTTTCCAATTTACTTCTTTTATATCATTTGTTTTTAGAAGCTGCTGATTGGAGGCTGCACATACATGCCTCTACTCATTAGCTTTCAGCGAGCTCTCAGTAGTGCATTACTGATCCTTCAACAAAGGATACTGTCACGGATACCAGACGGCTAAGGCTATCCCCCACCCCCCTAAAACCTCACCCCTGTTGTTTCTCAGTGGTTTTGGGCTCCTCAGAGCAACCGCCATCTCTGGAAGCTGTTTGTTTGCTTTGTTTTGGCTTGTTTTTGTATTCAGAGATGAGTTGGTTTATGACCAGGAAAACCCTCTCAGGCTGGCTAGGCTCCTGGAACTCCCGGTCGGCCACTGGACAGCAGAACACCCGCTAAATTTAACCCAAGTCACTCCAGCAACCATGTGCCCCAGAGCTCCGCTCTTTTGGGTATTAGTAGCCCCTGGGGAGTACAAGGGGTGGGGGAATTGCCGGAGGGGAGCTCCTTTGGGAACTGGGGGTTTTGGACACCCCTAACCCCATAACTTCAACGGACTGTAACTCCGGTCCCCAGTAACGAATCATGCTGATTTTTGGACTGTGAAATCTGAGGATCGAGAGCTTTAAAATGACACCCCAGAAGATCACCCCGAAACCACCACCCATAAGTATTGAGATTATGTGGGACTGTGGCTCCTATGGAGGCGCCGGTCAGTCTGGAGGGGCGGGAATGGCGGGAAAATAGTGGGATTGTCCAGGGTCTTATCAAGATGAGCTGTCTGTATAAAAGGAGTGTGTGTTTTCAATAAAATCAGTTCCTGTTTAACCTGAATGCTAGTGTGTCTAGTTATTTGGTTTGCCTCCAGCTAAAATCACTTTCCTGGGCTACATAGCAGCCTGTTGCAGGCAAAGGAAGGACCCTCTGGCAGAGCTACTCAGTCAGGGTAGCTGGAGTCTGTCACAGGGTGGGACCCTGGGTACTGATGCTGTCGGGCATCAGGGGTGGCTACAGGCTGTGGTCACTTGCCAGCTACATAGCTGCAGTCGGCAGGGAGGAAGCAGGACCCGTTTGGCGGAGCTACCCAGTCGGGGGAGCCGGGGGTATCCGTCACAGATACTAAGAAAATGAAGCAAATTAAATAATAGAAGTAAATTGGAAAATTATTTACAATTGTATATTCTATCTGAAACATGAAAGAAAACATTTAGGTTTCATGTCCCTTTAAAAATAATATTGATATAATTTTATATATTGACAATGAACCGCTTCATGAGACTTGGTACAGAAAAAAACTTTTGTCATAATACACCAAGTACAAATTTTCTCATGAAGTTTAAGAGGTTATCTGAGCACTGGGACTCAAAGTTATAAAGAAAATACATAACTGTACAAACAAATGACAAAATATAATTGTAAGATTTAATATTATAGTTTGTATCCCTTTTTCCATGTATACAAACTGAAAAATACCTAAAACCAAAATAATATCAAAAGAATAAATAGTATAATATCTAACAAGTATCTATATAGAATATACATTAAACTACCCACAATAACTTGCTCTAGCAATAATAATTTCTGAAGATCTTTCAGGACCACAAGAAAGTATATAGTGTAATATTATGGTCAAATCTTTACTAAAACAAAGTATATGGGGCCGAATGATCAAATGGCGGGCGGACGTGATTCGCTGTAGCAAATCATGTCCGCCTGACATCGCTAAATGTTCTCAGCATAAGCTGTCTGCATTTCTAGTGAAATGCTTGTGCAATGCCGCCCCCTGCACATTCACGGCCAATCTGCCACTAGCAGGGGGTGTCAATCAACCCGATCTTATCTGACTGCTGCGTCTTAACTTATGTTTCCGACGGGCGGAGCAAGCAGCATCGGCTGCATGACAATTCTGCCTTATGTGTTTACTAGTAGAAAAGTGTGCACTTTTACAATAAAATCATAGATTTTTAAATATATAAAGCAGCCTTATTGGACATTCTCCATAATACACATCTTACAAGATACAAGAATGAGTTAGACATTTCCCTGACTTGTCTTGTTCTTTAACTCTAGCCAATGGCAGTATTTAATAACAAAATAAATATCTGGGTTTGCACTATTACAGAAATAAATCCAAAAATAGACGAAGGCTGATGCTGCCTATGGCTATATACAGTCTTGGTTTAGTAAACAAATGCAGAATATCAAAATGTTGCCCCCTATTTATTTAACTCTGTAACTTCTGTAAACATCGTCTTTCAATATTGCAAATGAAAAAGAAAAAAAATACCTTGAATCAGGTACAAAGTGCAAAGTCTCGGCAGTCAACAGATGGAATTTCAGTAGCCTCATCGCATAGTCCAGGGGTTGAATTTGGGTTGTCCAGAGTGGAGACGTGGCAGGGGTTAGGTGACATGGACAGGTACTTGTATGTGCCAGTTTCTGAAAGAAAAGCAGGGACATAGACATTTGAACTTCTTTTCTATGTGTTTTTTTATATAGAATTGTGAAGATGACTATACACTGAACAGTCCAAAGCAATATCATTTAAGGAAACTACCCTTACTCGCAAGCTTATAAAATGCATTTTTCTAGGATAAGCTCCCAAAATTTTTTAGTTAGTAAAGGAATATCTATATTCAAAACTAATACACACAAATGTATTAGAACGTGGGTTACGCTTGCTTATTGGTGGCTAAACATAGCCACCAATAAGCAAACGCTATCCAGGGTGCTGAACCTAAAATGGGCTGGCTTCTAAGTTTTACATTCCTGCTTTTTAAATAAAGATAACAAGAGAACGAAGAAAAATTGATAATAGGAGTAAATTACAAAGTTGCTTAAAATTGCATACTTTATCTGAATCATTAAAAAAAAATGGGTTTAGTATCCCTTTAATTTTGATTGAAAAACTTTTCATGCCACCAATCAGTATCAGAGATCCAGAACCTATAGAGCCCATAGTGCAAATTCCAGAATGCATAATGGCCATGTATGCTGAAAAGGCTTTTCAACCAGGTCAGACAAAACCACCTATTTCAACTACCACCAGTTAACTTTAACACTAAAGATTATTTTTTTTTTACAAAGATGGCCTGGATATAATGCTTGAAACCACTCTTTACATATTTGGTGCACATTTGACTCATCTTTCTGTATAAATAACAATTTTATTTTGCCCTTAAGCCACTAGTGATGGCTTTTTCATTGGCAACATGAAAATAAAACCTAGGGCCAGATCTAATACCAGTAGTTATTGACAGTACCAGAGCAGCAGTATAGCGACACCTCTGTCTCTACCAATAGCAGCTAGTCAACCATCATACTCAAGTGTTGCAGAAGCTATTACTTCCTATAGGAGCTGCTATAAAATAATATACAATATTGTATGACTGTCTCTATTAAGTATGGCAGCTACAAAAGACCACTTTTTTGCAGTGACATCTTTTAGCTGATGCACAATCAGTTTCTAGGCATAGTTTTTAGCCTGCAAAACACAATATGGAGGTTCAAAACGAAATTATAATATTGATTGTAAATATCTTTATCCTGCAACCATCGGCTTTATTGATGAGTATTACATGATGCTTGATTTAATCGCTTATATTTAACCTACAGTTTTCTTTCATCACTAACAAACTAAAATCAGCACTAGCGATCTCAAATGATATTTAGTATTACTAAATAAGTTGTACAATTAACATGACTTATTATCGATTATTGAAGGATGTTGTACGCATGACAAGATCCTTAACAACATATCAGCATTATTTAGCAAAAGAAAAACAAATAATAGAAAAAGAATCTCTATTTCACTGATAGAAAAAAAAACTGGGCACAATAACAAATAGAAGTAGTGATTTTTTTTCCTTCTGTAACATGGTGGGCTTCACATCAAACAAACAGAAAATTGTGCTGTATTTTTTAACAGCTAGTCACTCAAAGGCTTTTTGTTAAACTCATCTCCTGGCAGGGACCTCTGCTACATAGACAGGGTATTCCTAAACGAGGTATCATACACCAGACAGCAGCAGATTCCTGTGCCAGACACCACAGCATGGGTTGTGCTGACAAGATGAAACCCAAGATCAGTTATGCCCTTTACTGTAATACAACAATTTTGATTAAATTAATTTCAGCAATATTACACAATGTAAATTCTACAATTTTCTACAAATGCAGAAATGAGTTAAAAAGAATATTTTTTTGCAGATAAATGATTAATATCCTATATCTGCATATTATATTCCAATAAAGTAATCACACACCTTCACTTATGTATTAACGGAAAACTAATTTTGCCTCCATAGTAAGATTATTATTCATCACTAACTAGAGCAACGTGCATATAGAGTATACTGGATAATTATATTCTGTTGTGGGAGTATGTGCAGAAATGTAAATACAGGTTAGCTACCACTGAAATGTGACTGCTCTGAAGTTTTTTCCAGTGAATACCAAAAGAGCAACTCTTTACAGAGTCAATCAAGCTTGGTGGGAAAATACAAGCATAGCCAGAATTTCAGCTGGCAAAAAATTCAGAAACTTTACATTGCACTGACACAATGTTCAGATAGCTGTGATATATTTAGAAGAGTCTAAATGCAGATTCATATTAACTCATATGTCACTAACATCCCAAATTATATTACTTTAATTTAAAGCCAACGTGATTTGGGGCACAGCTTAGAAATTTGCTTACTACTAAAGCATTTTGGTTTGGTTTACTAAAATGGAAAGAAATTATAATGCTATCAATCGTTTTTTTCTTTCATTGCAGGGACAAAAGTCCAGCCCATAAGCAGCTTCAAGGAGAAGCTGGCTTACAATATGGTGAATTTCCCAAAACCAGTGATCCCCAAATTCCAGGAAAAGGCAAGTCTAATTAAATTAAATTATTTTAAAGGGACGTTCTTTTAAAGGGATGTTCTTGTTTCATTAGAGCATGTCATGCTTGCATTACTGATGCTAGCTAACTATGGCTTAGAATCAGTAAAAAACAATATGTAAAATTAATATCTTATGGGAAAAAAATGGCAGCAAAATTGAAAGAGATGTCTACCTGAACCCCGTCACATCTGTGACTTGAGAGTGACTATCCATTTTAATCACAGCTTCACAAAAATGCTTTCAAAACATTATAGAACTAATAAATTAAAGGGAAAGAAAACCCTTGGTAAAACAGTCTACACTAACATATCCAAAAAAAAATCAAAAGAAAAAAAACAATTTTGACAGATTTGAAATAGGGAGACTCAGCTATTAGATGTGATATTTCACAGAAGCAAAAAAGTCTTTATGAATCCCGTATGCGTTTGTGTAGGCGAACATTCCTGACCACACCCCCAGAACTCCCACAGTCTGCCCCTTTTTTGTGTCTCTCGTTCTATCCAGCTGGGCTACTTCCCTACAACAAAACAGACATGCACATTTTACACTTAAAACCATTTACATTGACCGTGTTTCAAATGTTTTTACAAAATTGTTGCTTTTGTATTTGTTTCAACCGGTTAGCAAGAGGTTCTATATTTAAAATATATAGAGAGTATGTATCAGGCACTACACACAGTTATAGATGCTAATGGTAGCAACACCAACTAATGAATGTAGAAGATATTGATGAGGCGATGCTCAATGACTTTCAAACATGATCTCACCATCGCAATAAGGTCCCTTGGCAAACTCACAAGCATATAAAATACTAGTCCTATGTGCCTACTCCTTGAAACTGGATTAAACACCTAGGTAAGGGCGGCCACACCTTGCAGTTCCTGAGCAAAGTGATGGAAAGCCAATAATGAGGGGCAGTAGTACAATCTCGACAATCATTGGCCATTTACTGCTAGAGAGCTGAAATGCTTATGGCTTCCAAGTGGGACTTCTCCTATGTATTTAACCTCTTTGATCATTTATATAGAATAAAGCATTATTAAAAAAACACTATAAGCTCACTAGGAGCTTTCCACTTTCTTTCTAGAGTAGTCAGAACAATGTTGGCTCAAATAATTTTTATCTTCTTTTAAATCATACAAAATACAAGTGCAAGATCCATACAAGAGGTGAAGGGTACCAGTTCCATTAGTTTCCATGGTACAAAGGTCAGTACTTACAGTTCTTGTAAGGTTTTCTCTTTTTTATGAATTTCATGTTTCAATGAGAATTGTTTTATCATGTGACAGGCATCGCCAATTACAGAATCATATATATTTACGCAGTAACTCTCACATAGGAGTTGGTGCCTCAGAAAGTGTGCATATAAAAAGTCTGAGCACAAATTGATAATGTAAGTAAACAGATTTTTTTTGCTCTATCTGAATCATGAAAGTTTAATTTTGACTTTTTTTAATCTCTTTTATAGCTCCCTATTCACAGTGAATAGCCGGACAGGTGGTCCCCAGTGACATTTTCCATAGCGGTTTCCTGTACCTCCAAACTAAGCTGATGACCTCTCCCAAGTTGCAGGGGCATGTTAAATTAACATGCTTGAAACTCTGTAGGTTAATACTAATAGCTTCACTCAGCAACTTAGTCGCTAGCTCACTCTGTAATTCATTGTATATTAGTTCTATTGTAGAAACATTAAGGGACAGATTATGAGTGGACCACTAATGTTATTAATGGGGTTTATCGTGGGTGTTCTCGCTCGTTGGGTTTAGTTCTGATTGTTATGAGTTGAAAGTAATCGTGATAGCTTGAGCGCAATCACGATTTACGCTAATATGATTACCGCACCCTCAGAGCGCTGACATATTTATGTAATATTCATATTTGTTAGTTTTTTTCCCACTTTTTTTGCTCCATTGTCTTCTATGGGGGAATATGTGAACGTGCACGAGATATTATAAGTTCGGCTTTTTGCGCTCCTTGGGTTAGCGAGAGAGCAAGGACTGTTTACTTTTAACTCATAATACGAGTGTAACTCGACTCACGCAAAAAGCTTACTTCTAGTGCAGTTAACACTCGAGTGGGAGTGATAATTAACTTTTAATCTGGCCCTAAATATGCATTTTACTAAAGTATTTTTGGGGTATGTTTTTTTTTATTTTAAATATGTCATTAAGAAAAATTATTTTTATATATTTGTATATATTTATGAATGAAGCACTGTGTATTTATATACCTTATCATTCTATATAGTTCATCTTCCCTATAGGGGTGTTAAAACTGCAATGAACTAAATTATACTCCTAAAGCTAAATTTAATATGAAGTTCCTATTCAGAAATGATTTAATAATTATATGTATGACTTATTTCCACATTAAATCTAAAGTATTTAAAAACTAAAAGACCAGAAAATTTCAGTGATTGTAAGAATTATTTTTAATTTAAAATTGTAATGCTTATCGCTCACTCTCTCAGACACACAAGTGTTTTTTTACATAGTGTGTAATAGCAGACGTTCTATAAACAAAAATAAAATATACGATAGTGTTCAACTTCATCATTTAGGTATGATGCATGTGATATAATTACACAAAATTAACCAAAATGCCTGTCAGTATATGTCAAGTTAGGTATATTCAAATTAATGTGTATAGTACACATGTTGAAGATGAATACAACACTAACGGCTAGATTTGGAGTTTGGCGGTAAAAGGGCTGTTAACGCTCCGCGGGTTTTTTTCTGGCCGCACCATAAATTTAACTCTGGTATCGAGAGTTCAAACAAATGCTGCGTTAGGCTCCAAAAAAGGAGCGTAGAGCATATTTACCGCAAATGCAACTCTCGATACCAGAGTTGCTTACGGACGCGGCCGGCCTCAAAAACGTGCTCGTGCACGATTCTCCCATAGGAAACAATGGGGCTGTTTGAGCTGAAAAAAAACCTAACACCTGCAAAAAAGCAGCGTTCAGCTCCTAACGCAGCCCCATTGTTTCCTATGGGGAAACACTTCCTACGTCTGCACCTAACACTCTAACATGTACCCCGAGTCTAAACACCCCTAATCTTACACTTATTAACCCCTAATCTGCCGCCCCCGCTATCGCTGACCCCTGCATTACACTTTTAACCCCTAATCTGCCGCTCCGTAAACCGCCGCCACCTACGTTATCCCTATGTACCCCTAATCTGCTGCCCTAACATCGCCGACCCCTATGTTATATTTATTAACCCCTAATCTGCCCCCCACAACGTCGCCGACACCTACCTACACTTATTAACCCCTAATCTGCCGAGCGGACCTGAGCGCTACTATAATAAATGTATTAACCCCTAATCCGCCTCACTAACCCTATCATAAATAGTATTAACCCCTAATCTGCCCTCCCTAACATCGCCGACACCTACCTTCAATTATTAACCCCTAATCTGCCGACCGGAGCTCACCGCTATTCTAATAAATGTATTAACCCCTAAAGCTAAGTCTAACCCTAACACTAACACCCCCCTAAGTTAAATATAATTTTTATCTAACGAAATAAATTAACTCTTATTAAATAAATGATTCCTATTTAAAGCTAAATACTTACCTGTAAAATAAATCCTAATATAGCTACAATATAAATTACATTTATATTATAGCTATTTTAGGATTAATATTTATTTTACAGGCAACTTTGTAATTATTTTAACCAGGTACAATAGCTATTAAATAGTTAAGAACTATTTAATAGTTACCTAGTTAAAATAATTACAAATTTACCTGTAAAATAAATCCTAACCTAAGATATAATTAAACCTAACACTACCCTATCAATAAAATAATTAAATAAACTACCTACAATTACCTACAATTAACCTAACACTACACTATCAATAAATTAATTAAACACAATTGCTACAAATAAATACAATTAAATAAACTATCTAAAGTACAAAAAATAAAAAAGAACTAAGTTACAGAAAATAAAAAAATATTTACAAACATAAGAAAAATATTACAACAATTTTAAACTAATTACACCTACTCTAAGCCCCCTAATAAAATAACAAAGACCCCCAAAATAAAAAATTCCCTACCCTATTCTAAAATACAAAAATTACAAGCTCTTTTACCTTACCAGCCCTGAACAGGGCCCTTTGCGGGGCATGCCCCAAGAATTTCAGCTCTTTTGCCTGTAAAAAAAAACATACAATACCCCCCCCCCAACATTACAACCCACCACCCACATACCCCTAATCTAACCCAAACCCCCTTAAATAAACATAACACTAATCCCCTGAAGATCTTCCTACCTTGTCTTCACCATCCAGGTATCACCGATCCGTCCTGGCTCCAAGATCTTCATCCAACCCAAGCGGGGGTTGGCGATCCATAATCCGGTGCTACAAAGTCTTCCTCCTATCCGGCAAGAAGAGGACATCCGGACCGGCAAACATCTTCTCCAAGCGGCATCTTCTATGTTCTTCCATCCGATGACGACCGGCTCCATCTTGAAGACCTCCAGCGCGGATCCATCCTCTTCTTCCGACGACTAGACGACGAATGACGGTTCCTTTAAGGGACGTCATCCAAGATGGCGTCCCTCGAATTCCGATTGGCTGATAGGATTCTATCAGCCAATCGGAATTAAGGTAGGAATATTCTGATTGGCTGATGGAATCAGCCAATCAGAATCATGTTCAATCCGATTGGCTGATCCAATCAGCCAATCAGATTGAGCTCGCATTCTATTGGCTGATCGGAACAGCCAATAGAATGCGAGCTCAATCTGATTGGCTGATTGGATCAGCCAATCGGATTGAACTTGATTCTGATTGGCTGATTCCATCAGCCAATCAGAAAATTCCTACCTTAATTCCGATTGGCTGATAGAATCCTATCAGCCAATCGGAATTCGAGGGACGCCATCTTGGATGACGTCCCTTAAAGGAACCGTCATTCGTCGTCTAGTCGTCGGAAGAAGAGGATGGATCCGCGCTGGAGGTCTTCAAGATGGAGCCGGTCGTCATCGGATGGAAGAACATAGAAGATGCCGCTTGGAGAAGATGTTTGCCGGTCCGGATGTCCTCTTCTTGCCGGATAGGAGGAAGACTTTGGAGCACCGGATTATGGATCGCCAACCCCCGCTTGGGTTGGATGAAGATCTTGGAGCCAGGACGGATCGGTGATACCTGGATGGTGAAGACAAGGTAGGAAGATCTTCAGGGGATTAGTGTTAGGTTTATTTAAGGGGGTTTGGGTTAGATTAGGGGTATGTGGGTGGTGGGTTGTAATGTTGGGGGGGGGTATTGTATGTTTTTTTTTACAGGCAAAAGAGCTGAAATTCTTGGGGCATGCCCCGCAAAGGGCCCTGTTCAGGGCTGGTAAGGTAAAAGAGCTTGTAATTTTTGTATTTTAGAATAGGGTAGGGAATTTTTTATTTTGGGGGTCTTTGTTATTTTATTAGGGGGCTTAGAGTAGGTGTAATTAGTTTAAAATTGTTGTAATATTTTTCTTATGTTTGTAAATATTTTTTTATTTTCTGTAACTTAGTTCTTTTTTATTTTTTGTACTTTAGATAGTTTATTTAATTGTATTTATTTGTAGCAATTGTGTTTAATTAATTTATTGATAGTGTAGTGTTAGGTTAATTGTAGGTAATTGTAGGTAGTTTATTTAATTATTTTATTGATAGGGTAGTGTTAGGTTTAATTATATCTTAGGTTAGGATTTATTTTACAGGTAAATTTGTAATTATTTTAACTAGGTAACTATTAAATAGTTCTTAACTATTTAATAGCTATTGTACCTGGTTAAAATAATTACAAAGTTGCCTGTAAAATAAATATTAATCCTAAAATAGCTATAATATAAATGTAATTTATATTGTAGCTATATTAGGATTTATTTTACAGGTAAGTATTTAGCTTTAAATAGGAATCATTTATTTAATAAGAGTTAATTTATTTCGTTAGATAAAAATTATATTTAACTTAGGGGGGTGTTAGTGTTAGGGTTAGACTTAGCTTTAGGGGTTAATACATTTATTAGAATAGCGGTGAGCTCCGGTCGGCAGATTAGGGGTTAATAATTGAAGGTAGGTGTCGGCGATGTTAGGGAGGGCAGATTAGGGGTTAATACTATTTATGATAGGGTTAGTGAGGCGGATTAGGGGTTAATAACTTTATTATAGTAGCGCTCAGGTCCGCTCGGCAGATTAGGGGTTAATAAGTGTAGGTAGGTGTCGGCGACGTTGTGGGGGGCAGATTAGGGGTTAATAAATATAACATAGGGGTCGGCGATGTTAGGGGCAGCAGATTAGGGGTACATAGGGATAACGTAGGTGGCGGCGATTTGCGGTCGGAAGATTAGGGGTTAATTATTTTAAGTAGCTTGCGGCGACGTTGTGGGGGGCAAGTTAGGGGTTAATAAATATAATATAGGGGTCGGCGGGGTTAGGGGCAGCAGATTAGGGGTACATAAGTATAACGTAGGTGGCGGTCGGCAGATTAGGGGTTAAAAATTTTAATCGAGTGGCGGCGATGTGGGGGGACCTCGGTTTAGGGGTACATAGGTAGTTTATGGGTGTTAGTGTACTTTAGGGTACAGTAGTTAAGAGCTTTATAAACCGGCGTTAGCCAGAAAGCTCTTAACTCCTGCTTTTTTCAGGCGGCTGGAATCTTGTCGTTAGAGCTCTAACGCTCACTGCAGAAACGACTCTAAATACCGGCGTTAGAAAGATCCCATTGAAAAGATAGGCTACGCAAATGGCGTAGGGGGATCTGCGGTATGGAAAAGTCGCGGCTGAAAAGTGAGCGTTAGACCCTTTAATCACTGACTCCAAATACCAGCGGGCGGCCAAAACCAGCGTTAGGAGCCTCTAACGCTGGTTTTGACGGCTACCGCCGAACTCTAAATCTAGGCCAAAGAAAGTTATGTAGTGTGTGTGAATGCTGACCTAAGTGTAGTAAGTTTGGAACAAGTGATGTCATTTAGACCAATATACTTAAAACTCAAACTGAGTATGTTTTTAACAAAATACGCAGCATTAAATGGACACTGAACCCAAATTTCTTTCTTTCATGATTCAGATAGAGCATGAGATTTTAAGCAACTTTCTAATTTACTCCTTTTATCATTTTTTCTTCATTCTCTTGCTATCTTTATTTGAAAAGCAAGAATGTAAGTTTAGAAGCCAGCCCATTTTTGGTTCACAACCTGGGTTCTGCTTGCTGATTGGTGGCTAAATGCACCCACCATGCACCCACCATTAAACAAGTGCTGTCCAGTGTCCTCAACCAAAAATTGTCTGGCTCCTTAGATTAGATGCCTTCTTTTTTTAAATAAAGATAGCAAGACAACGAAGAAAAATTGAGGAGTAAATTAGAAAGGTGCTTAAAATTGCATGCTCTATCTGAATCATGAAAGAAACAATTTGGGTTTAGTATTAGTATTTTAGTAGTTTAATGTTTTTAGATATTAAAGGGACATAAACAAAAAAAATCATGATACACATAGAACATACAATTTTAAACAACTTTCCAATGTACTTTTATTATAAATCTTTCTTTGTTTTCTTGTTATCCTTTGTTGAAAAGTAGGAAGACAAGTTCAGGAGTGTGTTCGTGTCTGCAGCACTATATACATTAGCAGGAGCACTAGAAGGCAGCACTATTTACTGTCATGCAGTGCTCCACACGTGCGTGCTACCTATCTAAATATCTCTGCAACAAAGAAGAACATGAAAACAAAGCAAATTTGATAACAGAAGTAAATTGGAAACTTTTTTTAAATTGGATTCTCTATATCACTGGTTTTCAAACCTGCCCTCCGACCTCCCTAACAGACCAGAGTTTGAGGATATCTGAGAATCTGGCCTGTTATGGAGGCCTGAGGACAGGTTTGATGAAAACCAGTGTTCTATATGAATCACAAAAGAAAATGTTTGGGTTTCATGTCCCTTTAATTGTAAATAATTATTTGTAACTTTGCTATAACATAATATTCTATCTATTTGTGTGTTTATAAGTTGAAATGTGTGTATACATATATATGGATGTTTGTGTGCTATATAAATTTAAAATAATAATAATAATATATACATATATATATATATATATATATATATATATATATATATATATATAATATACATGAAACCCACACAGTATATATATATCTAAGTCTTTTTTTTTTCTATATTAAATCAGATATTTACATTGCAACAGTTTAAATTCATATCCTAAGTCCTCCGCCCCCATATCCTACTGTATTTAGCATATCGATAACAAATCCGGCTTCCTCCAATCGTTGCTTGCCCCCTTTGGCGTTCAGGTAGTGGGGCATAAAACGATTGGAGGAAGCTGGGTTCATCATTGATATGTACAGTACAGTAGGAGATGCGGGCAGAGAATCAGGTTTATATTTACCATAACACAATGGTAAGTATTTTTAAAAAGAAGCGTGATTGTTAAGTTTAATGAATTAAAGTAACCCTGTTTTTAATATTAATTTTTAGATACTGGGCAAAAATTCCTTAACCTTTACAATCACTTTAACCACATTCAGAATGTCTGCAGTCCTAAATTGGTTCAAATAATTTCTATCTGGCAGAACCCAGAGGGTGCCATCTGCATTATGTTCCTCTGCACCTCTTCCCTTGGCATGTGGGAACCACAGGGTTCCATTTTATCTCCCATGTTACCTGCAGTGTATATGCTGCCAATGGAAGATATCATAAGGTAACATGGCCTAAGCAATCATTATTATGCATATGACAATTGCCTTGAAGCCAAAATCAAACGTTCCAATAAAAACAGTAAATACATGTCTTTCTGATCTCCTGGGATGAGAATGAATGCCAGCTGGTAATGACAAAATCAGAAGGACGTAATGGCCAGTGAGTTCATGATTATAACTAAGCTGCAACACGATCATCTAATTAGTTTAGAATGTCGAAGATCAAAACTTCAAACCCCAGAACTAGTAAGAAATCTTGGTGTTATGCTTGATAGTGAACTTTCCCTAAAACATTATATATTAGCCACAGTCTAAGGCCTCTATTTATCAAGCTGTCTACTTACCTGCATTCGATGGCCCCAATACGCTTGCCTAACATCGCCGCCACGGACCTGAATACGTTCGCCAAATTTATCAAGAAAGCTGTCAAAAAGCCGCGCACCAAGTACGGAGCGATGAGCAGCGGACTGTTGTTAACTAACAGTCATCGATCTCGCTGCTCTTCGGCTTCTTTGCAGCTTTCTTGCTGTACTGTCACTAAGCACCCACACTATACTATACTGTTTACCCCCTAAACCACCGCTCCCGGAGCCCTCCGCAACTAAATAAACTTAATAACCCCTAAACCGCCGCTCCCGGACCCGCCGCAACTATAATAAATATATTAACCCCTAAACCGCCGCTCCCGGACCCCGCCGCCACCTGCATTATACCTATTAAGCCCTAATCTGCCACCCCCTATACCGCCACCACCTAAATAAAGTTATTAACCCCTATCCTGCCGATCCCGGACCCCGCCGCAACTAAATAAATTGTTTAACCCCTAAACCGCCGCTCCCGGAGCCCACCGCCACCTACATTATATTTATTAACCCATATCCTGCCCCCCCTCTACACCGCCGCCACTATAATAAAGTTATTAACCCCTAAACCTAAGTCTAACCCTAACACCCCCCTAACGTCAATATAATTTAAATAAATATAAATAAATATTACTATTATTAACTAAATAATTCCTATTTAAAACTAAATACTTACCTATAAAATAAACCCTAAGATAGCTACAATATAATTAATAATTACATTGTAGCTATTTTAGGATTTATTTTTATTTTACAGGCAAGTTTGTATTTATTTTAACTAGGTACAATAGTTATTAAATAGGTATTAACTATTTAATAACTACCTAGCTAAAATAAATACAAAAGTACCTGTAAAATAAATCCTAACCTAAGTTACAATTACACCTAACACTACACTATCATTAAATTAATTCCCTAAACTACCTACAATTACTTACAATTAAATGAAATAAACTAAAGTACAAAAAACAACAAACACTAAATTACAGAAAATAAACACATTCGCTTGAGCGCAGTTTAATATTCGTACGTTTGGTTAGTGCGACTTCAGAAAAAATAGAACATATTCTGCTATGTGAAGAACATTGGAATGTGAAATATTCATATTTCATGTTGGATTAGAGCACTTTAGCGATCAGGTTTGCGCACAAGTAGGGTGTTAGTTTTTTTCCGCTTTTCTCGCTCCTTTGAAGTCTATGGGGGAATACGTTAATGCGCCTGTGATATTCCAAGTTTGGGTTAACGCTCGTGCGCAAACTTTTTTTTTTGTGAATAAGTTTTTTACTGAGGTTGTGTAAAATGTTACTAAAGAGTTACCAATATACAATAACAATATTATGATAAGACATACATTTTTAGCGTATATACATATTACAAAAGCAGAGCGATAACAACTCTAGGCATACATTCTGGGGATCTTTGAAACAGTGGAAACACTGCACCTATGTAACATATGGCTTTGTCTATTATTCCACCTATATGTAAGAAGATATAGCAATCTGCAACATGGAATTGTTAAGTAGGAGTATTAGTCTAGAATAAGTTGGGCTAGTATGTCCAGAGAAATGTTACATAGGTAATTATGGACCCTCGATTTTGCGTTATAAGAAAAATACAAATACAAATGGACCTCGCATTGCAGTGGCAAAGTATATATTAGCATAACTATTCAAAAAATTTGGAGCAAAGGGAGGGGTTTGGCTTTATGATTTTTGGGGAAGGGAAATCCAGCGGGCGAGAGCCGCTCTAAATGGGGTAAAGCCAGTTAGGATGTTAGACTAGTAATTACTTTTGGGCCTCTGAACTTTTTAGTTTGGGAATGGCAGTGAATAGTTGTACCCCTTATTGTTGTGAGTCTATGTAAAAAAGAAAAATGAGACAGTATATAAAAATATATGTGTAGTTGGGGGTAAATCAGCAGGCGAGAGCTATTCCAAATTAGGGGGAGAGGGGGGGAGGCGGGCGGGCGTACTAGTTGTTAATATAAGCGATTAGGGGGCCAATTTTAAGGCCCTATTCAACTAAATATGGACGTTTTTGGGCAGAGTATCTGTATGTATAGGAGGTGAGGTACTAGAGTTAATCTATGAGGGTGCTTTCTACATAATTAGACATCCAGAGGGGATTATAGGGGACTATAATAGGTTGCCCCCCAACGATACTAATATCAAGGTCAAGGTAATTTCAAAACCCTAGCATTTATTTACAACCAAATGCAAAGACTGAAGGTTAGAGGAGGCCAGGACTATTGTATGATATAGCAAAGAGGACCAAAAATGTCTCCCTAGAAAATCATTAAGGAAGGCTAAATGAATTACACTAGGGCTTATGAATGAATCTCATATAGCAAAGTCAGTAGGGAACAGTTGAAGTTGGGTTCTAAAGGTTATTATTTAGAGACATCATAAAGTGAGGGGCTATATGTGGATTGCAAACGGCTGAGCCCTAATCTAGGAGAGAAATGAACACATGATATAGGGACATTTATACCCCTTATCTGATTCTTGGATCTGTAACTGGGTGGGATGTGTCAAAAGCAGAGGTCAGAAATGAGTGACAGATATAGAAACATTATTTGTATAATAGCAGGGTCCCTCAGTCATCTGGCTCCGGCGTCATCTTCAGTATCTGTTATAACTTATGTAATGAGGGGTTGTGGGTTTATTAAGAACTAGAGATTCAAAGGGTAGTCTATATGAAACTGAACTGTGGGTGTCTGACTGCCTCTTATTTTATCACATGAAGAGAAGATACTGACACCTTAACTGAAATGAACTAACAGGCTCAACAAACTGGAGATCACTTTAGGAGTACAAAGACCATAAGCAGAGATGTTGTTAAAACTTTTGGAAATAATTAATGCTAAGCAGTAATGTGATATAACCAATATTCAGACTCAAACAGAAGCTATAAGTTTCCAAAAGATAATCCTTATATACGATTGCCAACATATCTTGAGTAAGAAGTATTCAGGCTAATATGTCTATACAGACGCCAAATAAGCAACAGTTTGAATCCCCTTGATATAACTAGTTAAACAGACAGCTCAGTAACAGAAGTTTGTACAATTCTCAGTCTCTGGTATGACCCTGTGTTGTCCATGTCCAGTTGCTAATAAAATATATATAATTCCCCTACTGTTTAACCATATATACCCACATTGAACTCTACACATATAGTAGTGCAAATGCAAACTTGTACATATCTTTTGATCAACAAACACATATAACTTTAACTACATATAATGTAAACTATTATTATGCAAGGAACTAAATATAATGTTAAAGTTGGTAACTGAGGAAATAGAGACATAGAAAAAAAAAACTTTAGTGAGAACACTTCTAACCAGCAGGAGTCCTTTCTGTATCACCTTGTGTGGACCATAGTCATTCGGTAGTCCGACATGAGCGTGTGTGGTATCTTTTCTGAGGAACCCATATTTCTCATAATCCTATTTAGAAACTACCCTAAAGAAATTTTGGGTTATCATGGGTACCCGAGGAAGGAAGTCAATTTGCTGCCCAGCAGATCTCACTATCAAGTCATGTTGATCACGTAGTTGGCGTCTGGTGGCTGGGTTAGATGCTATCTGGAATATGTTAGCATATACAAATGTAGAAGTAGAGGAATACCTTATACAGAGTTAAATTAGTTCTTAGTACAGTGAGCAAACAAATACAGAACAAGGGAACCAGTCAACATATAAGTCAATTAGTCGCAAACATATTAAACAGTCTAAACATTAGGAGCCCATAGGGCAATAAGGGTATAGATAGGTGTCATTAAGTTGTAAGTTTAGTGGAGAAGAGTCTCAGGTACGTTGAGGTTTTATCTCCCACCAACTGCCGAGTTCTCCTCTGCTTTAACCGACTCTGACTGCTTGAAGGGAACAACAGTGGGGACTCTCAGAATTAGCAGTGTCCATACTTTTTGTGGTCATGAGATTAGGGGTAACCTGCACTTCACATCTCCATTGTGCTGTTGTTACCACTGGTAGGTTAACAAACTCCCAACTCTCCCAACCCAGCTCAGATTCCGGTCTGATGTTACCTATGATGCTAACTGAGATATTGAGAGGAGCAAGCTGCAGTCCCCCAGATGATGCACCTTTAGCGAAGACCTGCATTGTACTTGGACGAGTTCTCGCTCCAAGGCTGTCAGCACTCATGATGCAGGTCGTGTCTCCAAAGGTAGAGATATATTATGCTACCCCTTTAGAGCAAGACCCAAAAGCTGGAACGCTCACTAGGAGCCGAGCTGTGGTAATGTGGGGAGCTACTGCAGCTATAGATTTCTCAGCTTGGATGTGCTGTGTGTGAGAATGGAGTATCGCCTCAGTTTCTGGCTCAGCCGGTTTAGGCGAACTAATGCAGGGGTCCGGTGTGTGTCTCAAGTTACTACACCTCGTGTTCACTGTTAGGTTGCCAGAGGGAACCTCATTATCTGGAATCTCAGATGGAATTGTAGCGTAGGCCCTGCCCCGTTGTAAGGGATTTGTGCATGCGGCTGAACATTCCAACTGTGGTATGAAGGCAAATAATAGTGACATGAGGTCCCCTTTCAGGCTCTTATAGTGCCTCTCTAGGAGCTGTTGGGTGCGACGGTCCCACAAGTCTAAGGCTTCCATATTAGTAGTGCGATTTGAGTGTGGGTATTCTCCGATGGCTCCACGTAGCGTGGCTTAGAAAGTGAATAAAAAAATTCTAGCAACGTGTTCTCAAAATGACTTATCTCTTACTTTTGGGAGAATAATGGAATAAGTTGATTATCTAGTGTACTATAGTAGAGGCTCAGACCCTCTATGTGCAACTTAAAGTATATAATTATATCCAAGAGCCCGGAGCTCCATGAAAACATGTCTGTCTGCCTCTGTAGTTGGCTCCGCCCCCGTGCAAAAACTTTTTACTTTCAACTTGTAATAAGCGTGCTACCCAACGCACAGTAAAAGCTTACTTCTAGCTAATTTGTACTCCACTCGTAATTCAGCCCAAAATGGTAAATATAATTCAAAATAAGCCTGTTATCTTACAAAGCTTTGCACAATCAGGGAGCAAGCTTTCTAAAAGAATTACTGGTGCCCTGTGTCACAACTCGCACTCTTCGATCAGCCCATGCCCCAAAGTAAACAATGCCAAGAATTTACCAAAAATGCAGTGTTCGAGCTTTTAGCCATGCTGCTCCATCTCTATGGAACATTCTCCCAGCTCTGTAAAAGAAGCCCCTTTCTCAGACCTTTTTAATGAAAAGCTCAAGACCTATTTGCACATACAAGCCTTTTTAAAGACTAAAACCTCTCACTTTAATCCCTATTATCTACATGTACCCTGTTTAAAATGCATTGCGTCCAATCAGGAGAAAAGCTCTATATAAATTGTTATTATTATTATTAATAATAATAATAAAAATTATAATTTTCTTTAATGTCTGCTATAACTATGTCTGACATTATATGATCTACATCCTTTTGAGCATCCCATAGAATTTCTAGAGATGTTACAGTGATTTCCGTCTTTTTCTATTTCAACATGTTGCCAAAGATCTTTAAAAGAGTATAGGTTTGGTAATTGTTGAAGGAAAGCAATGCAAATTAGTACTCCTTGCTCTTTCTTGGACTTCCTATATGCCTGAGAAAGAATTAGGTATGTTTAGGATTGTTGTTATTGAAAAATAAATCTTCTTCCACACAAGTACAGGGAGTGCAGAATTATTAGGCAAGTTGTATTTTTGAGGATTCATTTTATTATTGAACAACAACCATGTTCTCAATGAACCCAAAAAACTCATTAATATCAAAGCTGAATAGTTTTGGAAGTAGTTTTTAGTTTGTTTTTAGTTATAGCTATTTTAGGGGGATATCTGTGTGTGCAGGTGACTATTACTGTGCATAATTATTAGGCAACTTAACAAAAAACAAATATATACCCATTTCAATTATTTATTTTTACCAGTGAAACCAATATAACATCTCAACATTCACAAATATACATTTCTGACATTCAAAAACAAAACAAAAACAAATCAGTGACCAATATAGCCACCTTTCTTTGCAAGGATACTCAAAAGCCTGCCATCCATGGATTCTGTCAGTGTTTTGATCTGTTCACCATCAACATTGCGTGCAGCAGCAACCACAGTCTCCCAGACACTGTTCAGAGAGGTGTACTGTGTTCCCTCCTTGTAAATCTCACATTTGATGATGGACCACAGGTTCTCAATGGGGTTCAGATCAGGTGAACAAGGAGGCCATGTCATTAGATTTTCTTCTTTTATACCCTTTCTTGCCAGCCACGCTGTGGAGTACTTGGACGCGTGTGATGGAGCATTGTCCTGCATGAAAATCATGTTTTTCTTGAAGGATGCAGACTTCTTCCTGTACCACTGCTTGAAGAAGGTGTCTTCCAGAAACTGACAGTAGGACTGGGAGTTGAGCTTGACTCCATCCTCAACCCGAAAAGGCCCCAAAAGCTCATCTTTAATGATACCAACCCAAACCAGTACTCCACCTCCACCTTGCTGGCGTCTGAGTCGGACTGGAGCTCTCTGCCCTTTACCAATCCAGCCACAGGCCCATCCATCTGGCCCATCAAGACTCACTCTCATTTCATCAGTCCTTAAAACCTTAGAAAAATCAGTCTTGAGATATTTCTTGGCCCAGTCTTGACGTTTCAGCTTGTGTGTCTTGTTCAGTGGTGGTCGTCTTTCAGCCTTTCTTACCTTGGCCATGTCTCTGAGTATTGCACACCTTGTGCTTTTGGGCACTCCAGTGATGTTGCAGCTCTGAAATATGGCCAAACTGGTGGCAAGTGGCATCTTGGCAGCTGCACGCTTGACTTTTCTCAGTTCATGGGCAGTTATTTTGCGCCTTGGTTTTTCCACACGCTTCTTGCGACCCTGTTGACTATTTTGAATGAAACGCTTGATTGTTCGATGATCACGCTTCAGAAGCTTTGCAATTTTAAGAGTGCTGCATCCCTCTGCAAGATATCTCACTATTTTTGACTTTTCTGAGCCTGTCAAGTCCTTCTTTTGACCCATTTTGCCAATGGAAAGGAAGTTGCCTAATAATTATGCACACTTGATATAGGGTGTTGATGTCATTAGACCACACCCCTTCTCATTACAGAGATGCACATCACCTAATATGCTTAATTGGTAGTAGGTTTTCGAGCCAATACAGCTTGGAGTAAGACAACATGCATAAAGAGGATGATGTGGTCAAAATACTCATTTGCCTAATAATTCTGCACTCCCTGTATATGAAGTGAGGGTAGAATAGAATGGTACTTCTCTTTATCAAAGTATAGTTGATCTTTAACTGTATTATAGCAAAGCATCCAAACACCTGAATGTGTACTGCACCATATTTAATTGTAGGATTTACATATAGTGGTATTACTCTATTATGCTGCCATCTCCTCACACTTTACAATTTCAACAAAACTTTTCAAATTCTGATTTGTCAGTAAACAGCATTTTTCCCCCCAGTCTTACACAGTTTTTTTAAATGAAGAAGTGGTTTAGGGACCACTACTCTCAAATGAGGACCACACTTTTCTAGTCATCTTTTTACTGTGTTTTAACTTACCAGGGTAGTGTTTCCTGGTTCAACTGGGCTTTCATTTTGGATGCAGCCAGATGCTGTTCTATTCAATAATGAAGTTAGCTTGATACTGGTATTCTGATGGCTTGGTCTGCCTGGTCTTGATTTGGATGAAAATAATTTGGTTTCAGAAAATATCTTCTGTGTTCATTGTTCATGATTATAAGAAAATATATTTAAACTGTTTTTCTTCAAATGTACTAGCAGTAAAATTATAAAATAATTAATATCAGGTGTTAATTGGTAAAATCCATACACAACTCACATAATGTGATTTTCTACCTTAGTGTAAATTTCTTTAAAAAAAATAAAAAAACAGTGAAATATTTTTAAATGCTCTGTTTTAGATGAAGCAAAGAAAAAAAAATACAATTTAAATTTCAGGTTGGGATGGTAAGTGCGATGATATTCTTTCTCTGACCTTGTGTGCAGACTCTCTCTTTTTCAAATTCACTAACATATGGATTGAAGAGTTGTGAGATATTTCATATTTAACATATGGCAAATTTAGTAAATGCTGCAAGACTGATATGACTATCTTACAGGATTTCCAGTTTATCGGAATATGCGTACCACCGTACTGGTTAAATACCATCATGGCTCGAGACTGCAAGTGGTACCTCATATGTCTAATATGACATCAGCATATGCAGTCTCATGATTGGGTATTGTCACAAGTATGCAAGACTTCAAACCTGCTGCTGCAATTTCAGTACCCTGCTCACATGTACAGTGCACGCTTGAATGTTGGATTACTAAGACTATAAATTCCCGCAACACAAACTTCCCAGGCCTTGCTAATACAAATACCCAGGTGTCAGACTACCAACTCCATATTTTTTTTTTTAAATTGCATATAAGAGCTGTATCATAAAGAAAATAACATGCATACCTATGCCGCCACATCATCGCACATACTTTGTACTGATAACAAAAAATTGCAATTCACCCTTTGTTTATCACATATGATAACATTTACATTGAATAAAAAGATGCACTTGTATCAGCTTTTCCACTAATTTCATTTCACCACACTCATTTTATTTCACTAGTCTGATAAGCAAAATGTCTTACTCATCACTACAAATTTAAAATAAATATAAGGTGTTAAATACATAACCAAAAGAACATCAGACTAAGTCAATTTATCTATAGATCCAATTGATACTAAACCAGAAATTGACATGGAATGGCCATCATAGCATAAATAAATGATTGATGGTCAGAGGCATTTTCATATTTCGTTTTCTAAAAATGTTTATTTGTGTTCTGCACATTCTGCAGCCTATTTGAAGTCTGGTGCACTGTCTAGATTTTTGGTAAATCTGAAGGCTACTATTATACATCATACACTAAACAAAGGTTAAAGTTAGACTGTTTCCATTTTTTTATTTTTTATCAATTAATTATTTACTCTTAAATACTACATTTTAACAAAAATATATTTACTTGATTATCTAAAAGACCACCTTAAAGCATAACAAAGCATAATACAGGAATATGATCTATATAATTACTTAGATTTACTTGCTGTTTTGTTTTGTGATTCAGACAGAGCACACGCTTTTCAAAAAGTTTCCACTTTACTTCTATTACAGTGGGTATTGAAAATAATCACCCCCCTTGAAAATAATCACATTTTGTTGCCTTACAGCCTGAAATAAAGACAGACACGGTTTTTGTTTATCCAGTTGTAATTACTCAAGGCAACTTATAACATTTAAGTGAAAGATCTAACCAACATGTCAGGCAAAAACAAAGACAATTTAAAAACAGAATCAGAGTTGGAAAAAGGATCACCCCCTCCTAAAATTATTTGTAAACTTAATCAGGTGTAACTAATCACCTTTTCAATGGCACACACAAAGCCATTTGACCTTCATCTGTGATCAGCTGTGGGCATATTGATTAGCTCAGCATGAAAATAGCTTTCCTGGAGCATCCCAGTCCCTGGTAGTGCAACTGAAGCAAATAATCAACTATGAGTGGCAAGGCACTGTCAAAAGATCTCTGGGATAATGTTGTGGACAGGCACAAGTCAGGAGATGGATACAAGAAAATATCAAAAGCTTTATCAATGCCTAGAAGCAGAGTGAAGTCTATTATTAAGAAGTGGAAGGTATTTGGTACAATACAGGCCCTCTCTGGATCAGGACGTCGCTCCAAACTGGATAAAAGAGCCAGGAGGAAACAGGTCGGAGAGGCTACCAAGAGGCACACATCGACTCTGAAGTAGTTGCAAGAATTTATGACAAAGAGTGGTCATTGTGTGTATGTGACAACAAATTCTCCACAAATGTGGCTTGTATGGGAGGCTTGCAAGAAAAAAGTCAATCCTCAAGAAAGGCCACATGCAGTCACGACTGAGCTTTGTCATAACACACCTAGGAGATTCTGAGGCGACATGGAAAAAGGTTTTATGGTTAGATGAGACTAAAATTTAATTATTTGGCCTCAACAACAAACAATATGTCTGGAGGAAACCCAAAACAGTTCAGTATCCAAATAACACCATGCCTACAGTAAAGCATGGAGGTGGTAATATCCTGTTATGGTGGTGTTTCTCTGCAGCAGGCACTGGAGCACTTGTCAGAATAGAAGGAATAATGGATGAGGAAAATCTGCTGCCCACTACCAGGAAGTTGTCAATAGGAAGAAGGTTTACCTTCCTACATGACAATGACCCAAAGCAATTCCAAAAATCAAGGTAAAAAGCGCCAAAGAGAAAATAGACCCTGCTGTTACTGTGAATATCCCCTCCAAGATATACCAAAATGTAGACTAAATAAAAATAAAAAGTAACAGCGCTAATAAGCTCGGATCTTACAGATATAATAACCACATTCAAGCTGAATATTAATAAGATAAATCAGCGAAAATTAAAAAACATATATACATTTATTAGTTTGTTAATATTTAACACATAAATCCTCTAACACTCTAAAATAAAGGACGTCACCCTAGTAAAATCAATCAGCAGTTAAAAACATGGAAACTCATATGAAAGGATAAGCCTAGAATCTCATATTAATTTAACAGGATTCTTAAAATATTAGGTAGTCACAAACAGTCCAGAAAAAATGTTGTAACCATTAAGCACACAGTGGTTGAAGGAGAAAAAGGTGAATATCCTTGCATGGCCTAGTCAGAGCCCAGACTTAAACCCTATTGAATATCTGTGGCATGACTTGAAGACTGCAGTCAACAAATGGTCACCATTAAATGGTGCAGTTCTGCAAAGAAGAGTGGGCAAATATTGCACAGTCAAATGTGCAAAGTTAGTAGAGACATATCCCAACAGACTAAAGGCTGTAATTAAAGCAAAAGGTGATTCAACAAAATACTGACACAAGGGGTGATCCTTTTTCCAACTCAGTGATTCTGTTTTTGAATTTATTTTTGCCTGACATGTTGATGTTATATCTTTCACTTGGATGTTATAAGTTGGAATGAGTAATTACAACTAGACATGTGCGATTCGGTTCGGTCCAAAACGAAATTCGGACGAATTTTGTCGAATTCGGAGATTCGGATCGATTCGAATTCCGAATTGCGGTAGTGCTGAATCTACCGAATAAATCCGAATCGATTCGAATTTATTCGGTAGATTCGGATGGCCGTGTATTACACTAGTATTGTACAGCATACTAGTGTAATACACAGCACATCCAACTTAACACTGACCGAAATGCCGAAAATCCGAATCGATTCAAACCGAACCGAATCGAACCGAATTTCCCACGAATCCGAAAGAATCCGAATGAATCCGAAACAAATTCATTCAATTTCCTCCGAATGCGAATCGATCCGAACCAAACCGAATTTTTCGCGGCTGCACATGTCTAATTACAACTGGATAACAAAAAATGTGTCTGTCTTTATTTCAGGCTGCAAGGCAACAAAATGTGCTTATTTTCAAGGGGGGTGATTCTTTTTAATATAAGATTTACTTTGTTCTTATGGTATTCTTTGTTAAATAGATACCTATGGTCCGATTTATTAAAGTGCGGGCAGACATGCTACGATGTCGGCATTTATCATTGCACAAGCAGTTCTTGTGAACTGCTTGTGCAATGCCGCCCCCTGCAGATACGCGGCCGCTAGCAGGGGTCGCCAATGAGCCCGATCATATAGGATCGGGCGAATTAAAGACCGCAGCCTCAGAGCAGGTGGACAAGTTATGGAGCAGCGGTCTTCATAACTGCTGTTTACGGCAAGCCTGAAGGCTCGCGCAGAAACAAGAGCATCAAGCTCAGGCCCCCTAGGGGGGTAGCATGGACATTTCTGGAGCATTGCATGACAGGAAGCACTGCTGCTACCTAGTATTCTGGCAAATTTATAACATGGTTTTAAAACTGCCTTCAACATTGTTCTAGTCACGTGCATATGCACGCCTACACTTTCTTACATGCTGATTAACAAAGTATAACACTTTCCTACACTATAAGTTCATTCTTTATTCTTACTCCTCTGCCCTTCACTTAGCCAAGCAAAACTACTTCTCTTCTCTCATATCTTCTCACTCCTCAAACCCTAAACGTCTCTTCTCCACTTTCAACACTCCCCTCTATCCACCTGCACCATCCCCCTCATCTGACTTTAGTGCTCAAGACTTGGCAGACTACTTTTTCAACAAAACACTTGCCATCAGAAGTAACATCCCACCACAAGACTGCAACCTTTCATCTCCGCCCCCGGTCACCCCCTCCAACACTCTCAGTACCTTCCCCCCAACCACTGAGAATGAAGTGAGTTCCCTAATATCTTCCTCACACCTCACTACCTGCCCCCTTGACCCTATCCCTTCACATCTAATACCTTCTCTGTCCTCTACCCTCACCCCAGCTCTTACTCACATATTCAACCGATCCCTTACTACTGGTTCATTTCCATCATCCTTCAAACATGCAAAGGTCACCCCCATCCTCAAAAAAACCCTCCCTCTACCCCAATTCTCCTGAAAACTACCGCCCCATATTACTACTTCCGCTAGCTTCTAAAGTCCTGGAAAAACTAGTTTTCGATCGCCTAACACACTTCCTATCCTCCAACTCATTGCTTGACCCCCTGCAATCTGGCTTTCGTCCCCAACACTCAACTGAGACTGCCCTCACCAAGGTTACTAACGATCTTCTTTCTGCTAAAAACAATGGCCACTATTCTATACTTATCTTACTTGACCTGTCTGCTGCCTTTGACACTGTTGACCATCCCCTCCTCCTACGGACTCTCAGCTCCCTTGGGCTCTGTGACATTGCCCTCTCCTGGATCCACTCTTATCTCTCTAATAGGTTCTTTTCTGTTTCATTTGCTGGTGACTCATCCTCTCCATTGCCTCTGTCTGTTGGGAGTACCTCAAGGCTCTGTTCTAGGCCCTCTACTCTTCTCTATTTATACTTCCTCACTGGGTAAACTTATTAGTAGCTATGGCTTCAACTATCACCTCTATGCTGATAACACTCAGATCTACCTATCCACCCCTGCACTCTCTCCTTCTGTCTTTTCCCACATCAGCGACTACTTATCTGGCATTTCGTCCTGGATGGCCTCTCACCACCTAAAAATCAACATGTCCAAGACTGAGCTTCTTCTAATCCTTCCAACTAATTCTATTCTAGTTTCTAACTTTACTATCACTGTTGGTGACACCACTATCTCCCCATCACCCCAAGTCCGCTGCCTAGGAGTTACCCTCGACTCCAATCTATCTTTCATACCCCACATCCAATCTCTCTCTTCATCCTGTTGCAACCACCTACGCAATATCTCCAAAATTCATACTTTTCTGAGTGCTGAAACTACTAAACAGCTAATCTATTCCCTAGTAATTTCCCGGCTTGACTACTGTAACAACCTACTAACTGGCCTTCCTCTCTCCTGCCTCTCCCCCTTCAATCCATCCTAAATGCCTCTGCTAGGCTAATCCACCTCTCCCGACGCTCTGTATCTGCCGCACCCCTCTGTGAGTCCCTTCACTGGCTCCCCATTCACAGCAGAATTAAATTCAAAATTCTCACTCTGACCTACAAAGCCCTTAACAATGCAGCCTCCCCATACCTGTCCTCACTCATCAACAAATATACTCCAGCCTGTCCCCTAAGATCCAACAACGATCTACTCCTTGCCTCTTCTACCATCACCTCCTCTCATGCTAGACTACAGGACTTCTCTTGTGCGGCACCAACCCTCTGGAACGCACTTCATCGAGCTGTCAGACTTTTCCCCAACCTCTCCTCCTTTAAACGCTCCCTAAAGACCTTCTTGTTCAGGGAAGCCTATAACCAAATCAGTAACTAATGAATTCCACTTTCCTAATAGTTGCCCTCATCTAACTTCACAATAACATCATTCCCACCTTTGCAGTCCCCACCTCCTGTTTCTCACCCTCCTACCCATCTAGATTGTAAGTTCCCATGGGAACAGGGCTCCCAATTCCTCCTGTATTTGTTTGTTAAATTTTGTCTGGTGTCTCATATTGTACTGTCCTTTTATCTTTGTTACCTATGAACAGCGCTGCGGAATCTGTTGGCGCTTTATAAATAAAGAATAATAATAATAACATTTTAATACCATACTGCTAGCGGCCGAGACTGCCCTCCTCGCCGCCACAGACGACATCCGCGCCATGCTCGACTGAGGAGAAACCGCCGCCCTCATCCTCCTAGACCTCTCAGCAGCTTTCGACACTGTCGACCACAACACCCTCCACACCCGCCTACACGACGCCGGCATCTACAGCAAAGCCCTGGAATGGATCACCTTATGGGCAGGACCCAGAAAGTTAGACTCCCACCTTTCTCCTCCAAACCGACACCAGTCAACTGCGGTGTACCGCAAGGCTCTTCGCTGAGCCCTACCCTCTTCAACATCTACATGGCCCCTCTTGCCGTCATCGTCCGACGCTACGACCTCAACATCGTCTCCTACGCCGACACCCAGTTAATCATCTCACTCACCCGAGATCCCACCACCACCAAAAAGAACGTTCACGAAGGCCTGACAGCAGTCGCTGCCTGGATGAAGGACAACCGTCTCAAACTGAACACAGACAAAACCTTCGGACCCAATAAATCTGCATGGGACGACTCCTGGTGGCCTACAGCCCTCGGTCACCCTCCAACCCCAACCGACCACACACAAAATCTAGGCTTCATCCTGGACTCCTCACTCTCCATGGACTGACAAATCAATGCCATCACCTCAACATGCTTCCACATTCTCCACCTGCTACAAAAAATATTCAAGTGGATCCCTACCGAAACCAAGAAAACAGTCACCCACGCCCTAGTCAGCAGCCAGTTAGACTACGGCAATGCACTCTACACTGGCTCCACCAAAAGAGACTCCAACATATACAGAACGCCTCAGCCAGACTCATCCTTGACATCCCTCTCCAATGCCACATCATCGAACACCTAAGGAACCTTCACTGGCTCCCCATCAACAATAGAATCACCTTCAAGCTCCTTACCCACATGTTCAAGGCCCTACACAACATCGGACCCGAATACCTCAACCATCACGTAAATTTCTACACCGCCGCCAGACAACTCCGATCGGCCGACCAAGCACTCACAGTCATCCCCCGCATCAGCAAATCCACAGCGGGCGGAAAATCCTTCTCCAACATGGCAACAAAGACATGGAACATCCTCCCGCTGCACCTCAGACAATCCACTTCCCTTACAAAGTTCAGAAAGGACCTCAAAACCTGGCTCATCAACGGAAGGCCCATACTCTCCGCCCTCCCTCCCTTCTCCTATCCCCTTTCCCTTAGAACCTTGAGACCCTTACGGGTGATTAGTTCATGTTCTATAATTACCCAATATATAGATAGATAACAACTTTGATAATAGAAGTAAATTGTACACAAATTGAATCATGAAAGAAACGTTTTGTGTTTTTATGTCCCTTTAAGTCAGAATATAGCCATCATCAACACACATATTATAAACCTATATTTTATTGTTGCTGTAAATTAAGAATGTACATCCACATTAAAGCCTATTTAATATGTAATTTTATATGTCATTTTATATGTCATTTTATGTATAACCCTATGTATTATCTATATGTACATATACAATTGTGTATTTTTATGTATTTTTTATATATATATATATTTTATATATTATTATATATTTTTCTTATATATTTTTTCCCCAGTGACATCTGGTGTAAACTTTGTAATTAAATTCTGTATTATGTTCTAAAATAATGCTATGCAAATTATGTTTAGACATTATCATTTTTTAGGGACAATCTGTACCATTTTGCATTATTTTGTATCCGAATCACCAGAGATCTTGAGCCCTAATACCATCCTCCTTTTTCCACACCTGGTTTATATACATTTTGAAGCCCCGTTACGTATTCTTAGAGACATAATGCCTTTCTTCCCCGAGTATATGTATCATGTGCGGTAAGCATGAATAGCGCCAAACCGGAAGTACGCATATACGCTATTACGTCACTTCCGGCCAATATCGTCATCCGGTATAAACATCCGGTAAGACGGAAAACAAACACGAGGTAAATAGAAATAAGAAATAACTTATAGGATAAAAGACATTATTAACATATGGACATAGGACAAACAATATACAAAAGGGCCAAAACAGATCATAACAAAAAAGTCAAAAGCAAAATATTAGCGCAATTTTCGGCGCGAATTTTAGGCGCGAAATTTGAAACAATCCCATTGGCTAACCAAATACACTTAAGGTGTAAACGCCAGGAAGCCGTTACCAGTCTTGAGAAAGGTCCCTGCAGACCGAAACACGTTGGCTATACTGGTAATACGGCTCAGAATCATATTTGGTGAGTAGAACACTTATATTCTGATTTTATAGTAGCTGTATTGCACTATGTCCGTTTTTGTATAATTTTACAGGTTTATGATGGCATCATTAAAGTACTGACACAATCTTTGAGAAAAGGACCATCACCTAGAAAATCTAACAACATCACTGCCTGGATTCATTTGGGATATTACATATCACACCAATTTTGGGATCGCTACATTTGGCTTTAACTAAAGATTTATTTTTAGATTTTTTAAGGAAGATTTGTAAAGACATGTTTTAGGGCTGTTATTAGGTGTACACCTCATAGTTATCACTTTTTTCCTTGTCCTCTGCATTTTTGCATTTTTACCTTTTTTCACGCACATATCTGTGATATCACATTTTTTTCCTATATTTTTTCTTATTTTGGAGGAGTATTTTACATTTCACATTTTGGATCCACATACATTTCTTTGAGCACTATTTTGAACATTTTTTCACCTTGTTGGAATTCATATGGACTCCCAATTTTTAATTTTTAATTTTTGATTGTTTTCATCACTCTAATATATCTGGACATTTCACTAGCCTGAACAGATCTTAGGACTGTTCTTGGATTGTCTGGGCATCTTTTGAACATCCCAATTTACTGGACATATACTTATTTAATAAGCATTATTTCTATCAAATATCCACTATAGAGTTTTTCCTATAGTCTTTCATCCAGCAGTATCTAATATATGCTTAGATCGTATACATTTTTACTTATTGTCAGAAGTTAACCCATTGTCATATTTTATTCAGTGTTACATTAAATGTTATATTTTAATTCTATTCAGTATTGATTGATTTTAATATTTTTAAATACTTGGATCTATTATTTTGAGTATACTAGTTATCTCTATATATATACAACCAATCGTGGACACCATCTTTAGCCGCATACCCCTCATCCAGGGCGTTGTAGCGCTGTACCCTCTGGCATTTTATTCCACTGACTCATTGGAATCTGGTTGGGAGATTCCGCCTTTAGGTATAGCTTGTATGGTTGTCTTCAGCGGCGCTGCAAGATACACATTTATTTCATTAAAGCCTAACTTTACTATCATGCCCCTCTCCAAAATTGGCATAATATAACATGAAACCAGGTGTTAGGAGGTGGGGCTTGAGTGGCCAGGAGGTGGAGCCTGGGTTGTCAGACATATTGATCTCTACTTCAAAATACAAAGTAAAAAGCTTCAGCAGAATCTAGACATTGTTTAGTTAAGGGTCTGCAGCAGTATCTTAAAGTCATATTAAGAAAACAATTAATAAAAACGATAACGCTTATTTTACTTATCACAATTTTTTCATCCTCTTAATTTCTTTGGCACGCATACACTACTGGAAAAATAACGCAATATACATTTATTAATTATTTTGTGTACTTTCCCTGTAATGTATATCTGAAACTTGTGCTTTTTCTATTCCCATCAGAAAAGCTTGAGTACCACCTGCATACTTAAGTACTATTATTTACCTGACCGTGCTACATTGTATACAGTGACTGATGTCTTTTTAATTATTAATATAATTATTTGTAATATAAATTCCATACCACTGTTTACATGAGTAGGGGTTCACAATGCAACTGATTAATGTTAAAAAAAGACTAAATGAAAACAAATGAATACTGGAGGAGTTTTCTGCTGCAAAGAACTTTCAATTCACAGAGAGTTATGTTAATTAAACTTACCATTTCATGAAGGTAATATGCATAGAACGCCTAACGTTTTAAAGCATACCTCATATATTAAAAAAACAATACAAAATCAGTACTGAAGAACATTTAAAGGGATATGAAACCCCAAAATTGTATTTCAGACAGAGCATACCATTTTAAAAAAAACTTTCCAATTTACTTATATTATGAAATTTGCTTTGTTCCCTTGATATTCTGGCATCTACTTATCAAGCCGTCAACCGCAAATATGCTGGAATTCCGCAGCGTATTTGTGGCGAGCCTGATTCCCCTTAGTTATCAAACCCTACAGACCGGCAAAAGTAGAATTTTGTGACGTAACATACGATCCGCCAGGCAAAGGCCGACACAGATCGATGCTTACGTCATTACAGATCTCCTGAATGCAAATTCGGCATTATCTGACTACTTTTGCTAGTTAACAAATTCCTAACAGGTACGCTCACCACTATTCCAGCCAAGCGTACCCCAGGGCGGCGGATACCATAGGAATCAATGGGAGTCTGAAAGCAGCGAAAGCTCATGTTCGCTGCTGCCCGATATCCCATTGATTCCTATGGTAATGTTTACACCCTAACATGTACCCCAAGTCTAAACACCCCTAATCTGCCCCCCCTACACTGCCGCCACCTACATTATACTTATTAACCCCTAATCTGCCACCCGACACCGCCGACACCTACATAAAGTTGTTAACCCCTAATCTGCCCCCCTACACCGCCGCCACCTACATTATACTTATTAACCCCTAATCTGCCACCCCCTACACCGCCGCCACTATATTATATGTATTAACCCCTAAAACTAAGTCTAACCCTAACACCCCCTAACTTAAATATAATTTAAATAAATCTAAATAAATATTCCTATCATTAATTAAATTATTCCTATTTAAAACAAAATACGTACCTGTAAAATAAACCCTAAGCTAGCTACAAAATACAGTACAAAAAAAACCACTCAATTACAGAAAATAATAAACAAATTACAAGATTTTTAAACTAATTACACCTAATCTAATCCCCCTAACAAAATAAAAAAGCCCCCCCAAAATAAAAAAAGCCCTACCATACACTAAATTACAAATAGCCCTTAAAAGGGCCTTTTGCGGGGCATTGCCCCAAAGTAATCAGCTCTTTTACCTGTAAAAAGAAATTATGAATCCCCCTAACATTAAAACCCACCACCCACACAACCAACCCTAATCTAAAACCCACCCATTACCCCCTTAAAAAAACCTAACATTAACCCCTTGAAGATCACCTTACCGGGAGAAGTTTTCACCCAACCGGGCCAAAGTCCTCAACGAATCCGGCAGAAGTGGTCCTCCAGACGGGCAGAAGTCTTCATCCAGACGGCATCTTCTATCTTCATCCATCTGATGTGGAGCGGCTCCATCTTCAAGACATCCGACGCGGAGCATCCTCTTCGGCCGACGTCTTCTTGCTGAATGAAGGTACCTTTAAATGACGTCATCCAAGATGGCGGTCCCTTAGATTCCGATTGTCTGATGCAATCAGCCAATAGGATTTAAGTTCAATCCCATTGGCTGATCCAATCAGCCAATAGGATTGAGCTCGCATTCTATTGGCTGTTCTAATCAATCTTTATTCAGATTAACTGATAGAATTCTATCAGACAATCGGAATCTAAGGCACGCCATCTTGGATGACATCACTTAAAGGTACCTTCATTCAGTAAGAAGACGTGGGCCAAAGAGGATGCTCCGCGTCAAATGTCTTTAAGATGGAGCCGCTCCGTGCCGGATGGATGAAGACAGAAGATGCCGTATGGATGAAGACTTCTGCCCGTTTAGAGGACCACTTCTGCCCGTCTGGAGGACCACTTCTGCCGGATTCGTTGAGGACTTCGGCCCGGTTCGGTGAAGACTTCTCCCGGTAAGGTGATCTTCAAGGGGTTAGTGTTAGGTTTTTTTAAGGGGGTATTGGGTGGGTTTTAGAGTAGGGTTGGTTGTGTGGGTGGTGGGTTTTAATGTTGGGGGGGATTTGTAATTTTTTTATTTTTTATTTTTAAATATTTTTTATTAAGGTTCTTTTCCAAACAAACAATTAGCAATTCTCATTACATAACAGGAAGGAAAATGAATTGTTACAGAGTAAGCTGCCAAAACAAAATCGTATAGGTACATAACACAGTTGAATGACACATTACCCATGAAATATGAACAATAAGCTCTATGTAAACTGCACACCCACTATAAAATATAAGCGGCCACTTTTAGACCATAAAGATGATGTAGCATAATATAAAGTAGGTAAGCAGCGATGCGATAGGGCCACTTGTGGACCCCCAGTGAAGAACCTCTTTTTTTATTTTTTAAAACTGCAGGTGGGATATATTTTAATAGGTTTACAAGAGAATATTTTCAAGGACTAACAAAAGGTGAGATATTTGAACAATTAGGTAGATTTAGAGTATTTGGTACAAGCTAGGTAAATAGTAAGTGACAATATATTTAAAACCTATGGTAAAACCTGTTAAGTGGATATAGAAATAAATGTTATACAATCTAACTATCCCGCTATGCTAGGAGGAGAAAATAAACATGGAGGTCAGTAATGAAGCAGGGCGTACTTGTAGAGGGAATAGTTTGTGTGCGGTATAGGATAGAAAAACCGCTTATTACTTCCTCCCAGATTAGGAGGCAAAATATGTAAAAAAAAAGGGGGGGGGGGGAAGGGGGGGGAGGGAGAGGGAGAGGGGGGAGAGTAAAAAAGGAGAGAAGGGGAGAAGGGGAAGGGGGAGAGGAGGTGGTAACTCAAGTATGGTAGTCTTCCCTAGGGAGCTCGCGAAGATATGGACTGCCGGTTGTTACAGAGAATAGTTGGTTAATAGCATTTTGGGTTGAAGCTGCATCTATTTTAGCGGAGACCAGGGGCCAAACTTTACTAATTGATATGGTTTTTATGACTCGCAGGGGATCCCAATAAAGCATAAAGTGGGGGGGGGGGCATACAGGTACAAAAGGTAGATTATAAGTTTGGCTAATACTGTACGTATTCTTAATAGCTAGGCTCATGAGTTTGACTTTGCCTATATAGCTAAGTAATAGTATTCTGGGTATGGAGACCATATGTAGTAGCAGTAGTGTGGGTCCAGCCCACCCTATAGGTATTTCACATGCTTTGAAGTGAGGTTTGCGCAGATCAACTTAACAATAGTCATAACAACAGATTGTAAATTTTATATATGAAATCATGTATATAAAAGGAATGCTGAAAACTTGTGCCCTGCCTATTTCACTTCTGACATTTAAAAACAGCTATTATATCATATCAAGCCTTGACAATGCGCAAATATTTAAGGTTGTTATGCAAAGGTATAGACACATATGAACCATTAGATACCAGTGGTTCGCTGTTAGCTCTGTAGTCTTCAGTCTATAGTTAGCCTACATATTGTAGCTGTAAATAATTAAACAGGTAAGCTCAAACATCCCGGCCGCAGACATTCAAGCCCCTATCCATGCTTAAGACCAGAAGCATTATATAAGTATTTATCTCATTATATATCTAGCAGCGTTAGAGCTATTATTGCTATAATCATCTGTGTCTATTGTTGGCGTGAGCCTAGGAAAGCATTAATAGTGTGTGGTAGATTGGTACATAAAGGAAAATGGAAGACAGGAAGTTATAGAATACTGTCAAGCAAAATCCCATGCTGGACTGTAAAGATTACCTTTAAGAGAAACATTAGTTAGTAATACCTTTCATATTGAGCATATATATTGGCAGACATGAATTGGCGACACAGCTTTCATCTGCGGTACATATAAAGTTAACCCACCATAACACAAGGACAGGCAAAGGTATACTTCATTTTGAGTTTTAAAATAGCTAAAGCAATATGAAATATGTAGCAGACAACAAGCAAACTGAACTATATAGATATAACAGGGCTAAACAATCTGTTGGAATCATAAACCAGGGTATCAAGTCAGTGACTATCATAATGGTATGAGGTTGTGATTCAGCTCAATGCATACTGTCCCTCGTTCAGGTTCAAAACAGGGAAGGAGACAATGCCAAGACCGTTTTAATATACACAATTTTGGCATCCCACTCCAGATCTCAAATCTGTGCTGTCTTTATGAGATGTGCACCAACCAGTAAATCAAGTATAAGCGTGCGGTCAGGAAAATGGCCTCTTCACTGCTGCAAATGCTCTGAGACTTGCTCAAGGTCCCCACTGACTTGCACATACACTGTAGTTGAGGGTCACTCCTCAATTGAACCTCCACCACAGGCTCAATCGCCTCATCAACAGAGTCACGGAGCAGAGGGAACCTACTCCAAATATGGCCGCTGGCTGCAAACATTGTATGTCCGGTAGCTGCAGGTAGGCTCGGGAATGAGGCTCTAATGGTTTTGAGATCCGCTGTCTTACCGGTCGACCCTGGATCAGTAAATATGCCGGGACAATCAACTTCTACCGTCTCCTCTAATGTGCATGCTTCAGAACTGGCTCGGTCGCTATAGCGGTATTCGGTTATTTCCCCATATTGCAGAGTGTCAGGCCGGTAACACGAGGTCCCGGGTGCTAGCCTGGCAGTGTTATTACCCTGATCCAAGATAATGCCATCATCAGTCAGGCTGAGGGTAGTATGCGCAGGTTTGTAATCTCCAACACAGCTCTCAAATAGTGTTATCTCCAATCTGGTGAAGTGAGCTTGTAGGAGCTGCGCCACAGCCAACCCCCAGCTGCCCAAGGCCTCCATTCCAGTCGTATGTTTAAAAAGGCTCCCGAAACCAAAGATATCTATTTGAGCACTCCCAGGGGCTTTGATATCAGTTTAGGACCAAGGATTTTCTTACAATATAAAAAGAATATTAATCCAAGTGTAAATAAACAAGGTATATGACTTGTTGGAGCCAGGAGCTCCACTCGTGCGCGTCTGAGTCCCTTGGTAGTTGGCTCCGCCCCCCGATTTGTAATTTTTTTTACAATTAAAAGAGCTGATTACTTTGGGGCAATGCCCCGCAAAAGGCCCTTTTAAGGGCTATTTGTAATTTAGTGTAGGGTAGGGCTTTTTTATTTTGGGGGGCTTTTTTATTTTGTTAGGGGGATTAGATTAGGTGTAATTAGTTTAAAAATCTTGTAATTTGTTTATTATTTTCTGTAATTTAGGGGTTTTTTTGTACTTTAGATAATTTTATTTAATTGTATTTAATTGAATTTAATTTAGGGAATTCATTTAATTATAGTGTAGTGTTAGGTGTTAGTATAACTTAGGTTAGGTTTTATTTTACAGGTACTTTTGTATTTATTTTAATTAGGAAGTTATTAAATAGTTAATAACTATTTAATAACTATTCTATCTAGTTAAAATAAATACAAACTTGCCTGTAAAATAAAAATAAACCCTAAGCTAGATACAATATAACTATTAGTTATATTGTAGCTATCTTACGCCTAGATTTAGAGTTTTGTCGGTAACGACCCGCGTAGCTAACGCATGCTTTTTTTCCCCCGCACCTTTTAAATACCGCTGGTATTTAGAGTTCACAGAATGGCTGCGTTAGGCTCCAAAAAAGGAGCGTAGAGCATAATTTACCGCCACTGCAACTCTTGATACCAGCGGTGCTTACGGACGCGGCCAGCTTCAAAAACGTGCTCGTGCACGATTCCCCCATAGAAAACATTGGGGCAGTTTGAGCTGAAAAAAAACCTAACACCTGCAAAAAAGCAGTGTTCAGCTCCTAACGCAGCCCCATTGTTTCCTATGGGGAAACACTTCCTAAGTCTGCACCTAACACTCTAACATGTACCCCGAGTCTAAACACCCCTAACCTTACACTTATTAACCCCTAATCTGCCGCCCCCGCTATCGCTGACACCTGCATATTTTTTTTAACCCCTAATCTGCCGCTCCGTACACCGCCGCAACCTACATTATACCTATGTACCCCTAATCTGCTGCCCCTAACACCACCGACCCCTATATTATATTTATTAACCCCTAATCTGCCGCCCCCAACGTCGCCTCCATCTACCTACAATTATTAACCCCTAATCTGCCGACCGGACCTCACCGCTACTATAATAAATGTATTAACCCCTAATCCGCCTTACTAACCCTATAACAAATAGTATGAACCCCTAATCTGCCCTCCCTAACATCGCTGACACCTAACTTCAAGTATTAACTCCTAATCTGCCAACCGGACCTCGCCGCTACTCTAATAAATTTATTAACCCCTAAAGCTAAGTCTAACCCTAACACTAACACCCCCCTAAGTTAAATATAATTTAAATCTTACTAAATAAATTAACTCTTATTAAATAAATTATTCCTATTTAAAGCTAAATACTTACCTGTAAAATAAACCCTAATATAGCTACAATATAAATTATAATTATATTGTAGCTATTTTAGGATTAATATTTATTTTACAGGGAACTTTGTATTTATTTTAACTAGGTACAATAGCTATTAAATAGTTAATAACTATTTAATAGCTACCTAGTTAAAATAATTACAAAATTACCTGTAAAATAAATCCTAACCTAAGTTACAATTAAACCTAACACTACACTAGCAATAAATTAATTAAATAAAATACCTACAATTATCTACAATTAAACCTAACACTACACTATCAATAAATTAATTAAATAAAATACCTACAATTATCTACAATTAAACCTAACACTACACTATCAATAAATAAATTAAATAAAATACCTACAAATAAATACAATTAAATAAACTAACTAAAGTACAAAAAATAAAAAAAGCTAAGTTACAAAAACTAAAAAAATTAAATACAAACATAATAAAAAAATTACAACAATTTTAAGCTAATTACTCCTACTCTAAGCCCCCTAATAAAATAACAAAGCCCCCCAACATAAAAAAATGCCCTACCCTATTCTAAAATGAAAATAGAAAAGCTCTTTTACCTTACCAGCCCTTAAAAGGGCCTTTTGCGGGGCATACCCCAAAGAATTCAGCTCTTTTGCCTGTAAAAAAAAACATACAATACCCCCCCAACATTACAACCAACCACCCACATACCCCTAATCTAACCCAACCCCCCCTTAAATAAACCTAACACTAAGCCCCTGAAGATCTTCCTACCTTGTCTTCACCATGCCAGGTATCACCGATCGCTCCAGGCTCCAAAGTCTTCATCCAAGCCCAAGCGGGGGCTGGCAATCCATCATCCGGCTGAAGTCTTCTATCAAGCGGCTAATAAAGAGGTCCAGAAGAGGCTCCAAAGTCTTCCTTCTATCCGGGCAGAAGAGTAGATCCGGACCGGCAACCATCTTCTTCGAAGCGGTGACAAGACTAGTTGTGGTATAGGGGGTAAACAGTATAGTATAGTGTGGGTGTTTAGTGACAGTATACCAATAAAGCTGGGGAAAAGCTGAAGAGCAGCGAGATCGATGACTGTTAGTTAACAACAGTCCACTGCTCATCGCCCCGTACTTGGTGCACAGCTTTTTGACAGCTTTTTTGGTAACTTTGGAGAGCGTATTCAGGTCCGCGGCCGCAATCTTAGGCGATCTTAGGCGAGCGTATTGGTGCCGTCGAATGCAAGTAAGTTGACGACTTGATAAGTAGATTCCTCTGTGTTGAATAGATGCCTAGGTAGGCATCTGGAACACTATATAGCAGGAAATAGTGCTGACATCTAGTGCTCTTTTAAAAAGATAGTATTCTTGCAAAACTGCTGCCATATAATAGCCTGGCTTCTAAGCCTTTGTCCATGCTTTTCAACAAAAGACACCAAAAGAGCAAAGAAAACAGAGCCACCAATCATCAGCTAGCTCCAAGCTCTTGAGCATATCTAGATATGCCTTCCAACAAAGGAAACCAAGAGAATGTAGCAAATTTGATAATAGAAGTAAATTAGAAAGTTGTTTAAAAATGCATGCTCTATCTGAATCATGAAAGACATTTTTGGGGTTCATATCTCTTTAATGTAACTATTTAATTCAAGTAAATACTTATGTATAAACCTATTTAAGCATTTACCAGATGCCCTGACCTATACAGATTTGTGATCATATACTATTCTATTTGTATGCCGTTATATTCCTGTTATGTACACTCTCACTAACAAAGTAAAACAATGATGTTCAATGCTATTTCCCCTTTATTTAAATATATTTTACAAATCAGAAGCTATGAAATGCATCTTTTGCACAGATGTATGATTAAATGGATTCGATATAACGTTTGATATGTGTTAATTATGCCTAGACTAGCATACAGTAAATGCACCTGCTAAAAATTCAGTCAGTTCCTCTACCGGCACAGACATTGCACAAAAGGCTCACAGTCTTAGTTACTGTCGCCACAGCAACACTGAACTCTGGAATTCATATGCCTATAAAAAAAGCGGCTATGTATCAAGATTGTTGAATAGAAATCAATGCATGTAAAGTGTATCATAAGCTTCGCATTGCTGCATAACAAATAAGCATTTGCTTTATCTCAAATGATTTATCCTTTGTGTTGACATTTTCATTTATGATGTTTCTGTACATATTATTTGCAACATAATTTTTTTTTTATTTGTAATTATGTGAATTAGAACAAAAAGTAAATACATTTCAAAAACTACAAAAATGTTTTTATTTGCTCTATATTTCTGATTGTGAGCATTAAAAAGCAGTGATTAGTGTACTTTTCTATAAAACACTTTGGGCCAGATTACAAGTGGAGCACTATTTAGTGCTTTCACTCGCTCGCTAACTGTTCTGCATTGGGTTGCGCTCACATTGCAAGTTTAAAGTAAAAAGTTACCAATCGCGTGCTAACCCAATGCACAAAAAAAAGCCAAAGTTAGAATTCTGCATGCGCGATTACTTATTCATCTATAGAATTCAATGGAGGAAAAAATTGCTAAAAATACCCCAGTTTCAAGTTAACCCGAACACATATTATCAAGTGCTCTAACCCGACATAAAAATATTAATGTTTCACATTCAAATGTTCTTCACATAGCAGAATATGTTCTATTTATTCATAAATACATATTTCTACATATATCTGATGGGGTTTTTTTGGTACAATATATCTATACATTGGAATGTGAAATATTTAAATATGATTTGTCATGTTTTTATCTATTTGACAGCAAAGGGCTCCAATGCACTTATATATATAGTACATATATACACATATGAATACATAAATACATATGTACACACATATAAACAAATATATATATATATATACAGTATATATACACACACACACACATATATATATATATATACAAATTTAGACATGCATATGTATGTATATCTATGTTAAAGCCCTTTGCTTGTCTTTTTTTCCTAACACCTGGGCCTCCATTACATATGCAGCGTCGCCCGCAAAATCCTCCGGCACCAGATTTTACGCGATTTTGGTATCCTATATACAGCGCCGCATATAAATGCGGCACGTATATTTCACGCAATTAGTACTCCCATAGGCTAACATGGGACTGCTTCGTAAATCGGTATCCAATATCCAGTGCAAGGACGTACGTGGCGAAAATGGAGAAATCTTACTCCATTTTTACCTCGCCATAAAAGGTAGCCATAACAGGCCTTGCGCTGAGTATGGGAGCACCGTAACTCCCGAAAATGCCTGCAAAAATAAACTAACACCTAACGCATGCGCAATGTCTATCTACATGTCAACCGCAATCCCCCACCGCAATAACTAATAAAGTCTATTAACCCCTAAACCTAAGTCTAACCCTAACACCCCCATAACTTAAATATTATTTAAATAAATCTAAATAAATTTACTATTATTAACTAAATTATTCCTATTTAAAACTAAATACTTACCTCTAAAATAAACCCTAAGATAGCTGCAATATAATTAATAATTACATTGTAGCTATTATTTTATTATTATTATTATCGGTTATTTGTAGAGCGCCAACAGATTCCGCAGTGCTGTAAACAAAGGGGGAGTACAACAAAACAATTATAGGGTAGAGGGCCCTGCCAAGAGTTGCACTGTTGTAGTCAGCTCTTAAGAAGGTGATCTACAAACAGCTGGACTTTAAGGCTTACATGCTAAGGGGGTTCAGGGGATTGCAGTGGAGGAGAGGAACTGGTATTAGGAAAGGTTAGCGTAGGTTGTATGCGTCCCTGAACAGTAGAGACTTTAGGGAGCACTTGAAGCTTTTAAAACTAGAAGAGAGTCTTGTGGAACGAGGCAGAGAGTTCCACAAGATGGAAGCCAGTCTGGAGAAGTCCTGTAAACGGGAGTGTGATGAGGTGACAAGAGAGGAGGAGAGTAGGAGGTCATGAGCAGAGCGAAGGGGACGGGAGGGAGAGTATCTGGAGACAAGGTCTGAGATGTAGGGGGGAGCAGTGCAGTTGAGGGCTTTGTATGTAAGAGTGAGAGTTTTGTGTTTGATCCTAGAGGCAAGAGGAAGCCAGTGAAGGGATTGGCAGAGAGGCGCAGCAGATGAAGAGCGACGTGTAAAGAAGATGAGTCTGGCAGAGGCATTCATTATGGATTGTAAAGGAGCTAGGCGGCAGGTGGGGAGACCAGTAATCAAGGCGGGAAAGGATGAGAGAGTGGATTAAAATCTTAGTTGTGTCTTGTGTAAGGAAATGTCTAATTTTAGAGATGTTTTTAAGGTGGAAGCAGCAGGCTGTAGCCAAGGACTGAATGTGAGGAGTGAAGGAAAGATCTGAGTCAAATGTGACCCCGAGACATCGCGCATGCGGGGTAGGAGTAATGCTGGAGTTGTCGACAGTTATAGAGATATTGGAGGTGGAGATTTTGGAAGAAGGGGGGGAAAATGAGGAGCTCAGTTTTGGAGAGATTTAGATTGAGGTAGTGAGAGGACATCCAGGAAGAGATGTGAGAAAGACAGTTAGTGACACGGGTTAGCAAGGAAAGAGATAGGTCTGGTGCAGAGAAGTAGATTTGGGTGTCATCGGCATACAAATGATATTGGAAACCGTGGGACTTAATTAGGGAACCTAGTGATGATATATAGATTGAGAAGAGAAGGGGACCCAGGACAAAGCCTTGCGGTACTCCGACAGAAAGTGGTGACGGGGCAGAGGAGGCCCCAGAGAAGGCTACACTGAAGGTATGGTTTGATAGGTAGGAAGAGAGCCATGAAAGGGCTGTGTTACAGATGCCGAAGGATTGGAGGGTTTCGAGCAAAAGAGGGTGGTCGACAGTGTCAAAGGCTGCAGACAGATCAAGGAGGATAAGCAGAGAGAAGTGGCCTTTTGATTTAGCTGTAAGTAGGTCGTTGGTGACCTTAACAATAGCTGTCTCTGTGGAGTGATAGGGATGAAATCCAGATTGCAGCGGGTCAAGAAGGGAGTTTAACGTAAGGAAATGGGATAGGCGTGCATATACTAGTTTTTCGAGAAGCTTTGAAGCAAGAGGGAGGAGGGAAATAGGGCGGTAGTTGGATGGGGAGGTAGGATCAAGGGAAGGTTTTTTGAGGATAGGTGTGACCAGTGCATGTTTCATCGATGAGGGAAATGTACCAGTTCTGAGGGAGAGGTTGAAAATGTGTGTTAGTATAGGGGTAAGGGTAGCAGAGAGAGAGGGGAGCAGCTGTGAGGGGATAGGGTCAAGGGGACAGGTAGTGAGGTGAGAGCGCAGTATAAGTGCTGAAACTTCTTCCTCAGTAACAGGGGAGAATGAACTAAGTTTCAGGTTCTGAGGGTTGTGGTTGAGAGAGAGCATTTGATGGGGGGAGAGAATGGAATTATGTTGAGAGCTGATTTCATGTCTGATGGAGTCAATTTTGTTAATGAAGTGACTGGCAAAGTCTTGAGCTGACAGAGAAGTTGTATTAGGAAGTGGGGAAGGGCGGAGGAGAGTATTGAAAGTGGAGAACAGATATTTTGGGTTTGAAGAAAGATTTGAGATAAGAGTAGAGAAGTAGTGTTGCTTGTGGAGACTAAGGGCAGAGTAGTAGGAGTTCAAGATGAATTTGTAATGAAGAAAATCAGCTGAACTCTGTGATTTTCTCCAATGCCGTTCAGCAGTACAGGAACATCTGTGTAGGTACCGTGTCAGAGAAGTATGCCAGGGCTGGGGATGAGTGTGTGATTTCCGAGCAGTGGTAAGAGGGGCAAGATTGTCAAGGATGGGTATAAGGGTGGAATTATAGTGGCAGATAGATTGTTCAGGGCAGGAAAGGAGGAGAAGGATGAGAGGAGCGGTTTAAGGGAATTAGCAAGTTGTTGCTGATCTAAAGACATAATGCTTCTGTGAAGTTTGGTGTGAGGAGTAGAAGGTGGGAGAGTTGTAGGAAGGGATGATATGTTGCAGGTAAGGAGATGGTGGTCAGAAAGAGGGAAAGGGGAGTTTGAGAAGTTTGAGAGAGTGCATCAATAGCTAAATATCAGGTCAAGAGAGTGATCGTCTTTATGAGTGGGAGTATCAGTCCATTGTGACAGATCGAAAGAGGAAGTGAGTTGCAGAAGTTGTTTAGCAGATGAGGCAGTGGGATTGTTAAGGGGGATGTTGAAGTTGCCAAGAATGAGGGCAGGGGTGTCTGAGGAAAGGAAATAGGGTAGCCAGGCAGCCAAGTGATCTAGAAATTGAGTTGAGGAGCCAGGGGGTCGGTATATGACTGCAACACGTACAGATAGAGGGGAGAATAAGCGAATCATGTGGGTTTCGAATGAGGGAAAAGTGAGGGAAGAGATAGGATGTATTTGTTGAAAGGTGCAACGAGAGGAAAGTAAAATACCTACACCACCTCCTTGTCTATTACCAGACCTAGGAGTGTGGCTGAAGTGGAGACCCCCATGTGACAGAGCAGCAGTGGATGCTGTGTCTAGGGGAGAGAGCCAGGTTTCTGTTAGGGCCAGAAGGTTGAGGAAGCGGGAGATGAAGAGGTCATGTATAGAAGTGAGCTTGTTGCAAACAGAGCGAGAGTTCCAGAGTGCACAAGTGAAAGGGGTAGTGGCTTTAGATGCAAGAGGAATGTGAGTAAGGTGTGCAGAGTTTTGTTTTCTGAGTCTATGGGATGGTACACAGGGATGTGCACGGTTTGTCAGTGGTTGGGGATCATGATTAGGGGAGATGTCACCAGCAGTAAGTAGAAGCAAGAGGGAGAGTGACATGAGATGAGATACAGATTTGCAGTAGTGAGACTGCTATTGAGATGAGTTGCAGGGGAGAGAGAGAGTGTTTTGGAATAGGTAAAGTTCATGAGTACAAAAGTAAGGTGAGTTTAAGAGAGATGGGCTAATGAACAGTGCAGGTGGAGAGGGAGAATGAGTAATTGAATAATGTAGTTTGTTATAGAGACAAAGGGTAGCAAAAAGGAATATGAATATATTGAGCATTTTTACAGAATTGGGAACCAGTTAAAAACATAAGACATAAGAATTACTGTAACAATTGCATAAGGGAACAAAAAGGTATATGAAACATAATATTACAAAAGTACTGTGTATTCTTTAGGGTTAAGGGAATGGAAGGATGTGCTGATCAGTGTTTGCACTTGTCATTTCAGGAGAGTGAAAGTTGTGTGGGAGACTATCTATAAATGAGGAAATGAGCTTGGGGTGGGTGGTAGGGAAGCTGTTTTCCAGAAGGCTACCTGTAGTAAATTAGAGGGCAATTGAAGCAGTTGAGTGTAAAAGTCTGTGTTTTTTCTCTGTGTTCTGAGAGAGAATGTGTCTGAAATCAAGCTGAAGGAGAGAGATATATTGGTTAATGATGGCCCAGCGAAAGTGTGTTAAATGAGTGGGAGGGTACATTTATGGTCATTTTAAGCTAAGGGTCAATCATGCAGAAACCAAAAAAAAAAAAAAAACACATCAAAAAACAAAATATTACAGAGATAAGACAGACATACAAGGGGTGAAATAAAACCATTAAAACAAATAGACAGATAAATGGACAAGAGCTGCTTAAACTAACTTAACATAATGGCAGACAAAGTTGATAAGATGTGCAATGAGCTAGAGGTATGCAAATTATGACTAGCACAGCCTGTAATATATACATTTAAAATAAAAACAAAACAAAAGGAATTATCACTAAATATACAAACACATACAATAAAACAACTTAGTATTTAAAATATAATGAAGCTGTTTTCCAGAAGGCTACCTGTAGTAACTTAGAGGGCAATTGAAGCAGTTGAGTGTAAAAGTCTGTGTTTTTTCTCTGTGTTCTGAGAGAGAATGTGTCTGAAATCAAGCTGTAGTAAGTTAGAGGGCAATTGAAGCAGTTGAGTGTAACAGTCTGTGTTTTTTCTCTGTGTTCTGAGAGAGAATGTGTCTGAAATCAAGCTGTAGTAAGTTAGAGGGCAATTGAAGCAGTTGAGTGTAAAAGTCTGTGTTTTTTCTCTGTGTTCTGAGAGAGAATGTGTCTGAAATCAAGCTGTAGTAAGTTAGAGGGCAATTGAAGCAGTTGAGTAGCTATTTTAGGATTTATTTTACAGGTACATTTGCATTTATTTTAGCTAGGTAGTTATTAAATAGTTAATAACTATTTAATAACTATTGTACCTAGTTAAAATAAATACAAAGTTGCCTGTAAAATAAAAATAAATCCTAAATTAGCTACAATGTAATTATTAACTATATTGTAACTATCTTAGGGTTTATTTTAGAGGTAAGTATTTAGTTTTAAATAGGAATAATTTAGTTAATAATAGTAAATTTATTTAGATTTATTTAAATAATATTTAAGTTAGGGGGGTTAGGGTTAGACTTAAGTTTAGGGGTTAATACATTTAATATTAGTAATGAGAGGGGGGATTGCGGATATAGGGGTTTTACGTGTCAGGCTTATTTTTGGGAGGCATGTTAGACTTTTACGGGAGATTTGTTATTTTCTTTACTTTTCTTAGGCGCCAGCAGTTTCTAAAGTGCCGTAAGTCACTGGCGACTCCAGAAATTTGTATTTACGCTTATTTCTGGACATCGCTAGTTTATCAGACTTACGCCACTTAGGAAATGCCAGCGGGTTTATGTAATACCCTGATGTGCAAGGTGAAATTACGGGCGGCACAGGTTCCCACGCTTGCGCCAAAACCTGCGCCGTATATTTGATTGTGCCCCTTAGATCTCATATCTTTGATAATAATCTGTTATTATGAGTGTATGTGTCCTTTGTAATGTATTTTTGATGTGTTTTGTAAAAAAAATTTGTCCAGAGCTCTGAGGATGCGGTAAACATTCTAACATAAATTGCAAATGCACTCACACGTTTGCATTTACTTTCATTGTAATATGAGCGCAATTTAACTTGGGCGCAAGCGAATGCGAAAGCTTGTGTGCCAACTATAGCGCTCCACTCGCAATCTGGCACTGTGCAAATAAATATATAAGGACTACTAATTTTAATTGAAATGATTTGCAGGATTTTCTAAGACTAAATAAATAAATACCAATAAAATGATAACGTTATACAAGAAAACCATCATCCTTAATTTAATAATAAGCTGCTACCTGAAATCCAGGCATCCAAATGATTCAGGTTTGATTTGAATAGAGAGGGAAAATAATTATTTAGTGATTTTATATCAAATTTAAATTTGAAAAGGAATGTAAAAGTTACATACAGCTTACTAATATAACATGCATAAAAATTAAATGGTCATTGCAAAATAAACTATCCTTGGGAATAACAGACCCAAAACAATGTTCACAACAACTTTGTAATATATACTCCACAAAAAGCAGCTTATCCCATTTTTATTTTGTTGTTTTTATTTATTTTTATGCCAGGTTTGGCAGTGTATATAAACCCACAGTGGTGATCAATGAAAATCCCACAGGCTTTTGTTATTATGCACATTTGATGGACAGGAAGGACATTATGGCTCTTACTCAACAATCAGAAGCTGGAAAGGTTATAAGGTCAGTACCGTGTATACCCTACGATAATTGTTTAAAACATAGACTATTCACCCTTTTTAATGTACTGTTTACTATAAAGTTGCTTTCTAAACACCTAACATAATCCAGAACAGTCTACACTGGCAGTCCTTTAAAAATATACACAAAACAAGACTTTTACTTTCAGCTAGGAACATAAATCGTATAATACTTAAAGTTGGGGGGGGGTTTGTGTGCGAGGGGCTTCTTCAAGTAGAGAGAAATGCATATTGAAGTCTGATTTTAACCTTTACTCATACAACAAGAGGATCATAGAGTGCATACAGCCAGGCAGCTAAAGAAGCTTCAGAACCATATAGAACTATTCTGGAACCAAAATGGCCCTTAAATGGACAGTAAAGTCAAAATTTAAAAAAAAACTGAACATAACATTCACAGCAACTTTCTAATTTACTTCTATTATCTAATGTTCTTTCTTGAAAAGCATAATTGGGTAGGATCAGGAACAGCAATGCACTACTGGGAGCTAACTGCTGATTGGTGGCTGCACATATATACGTCCGTTATCATTGGCTCACCCAATTGGCTCGCCTGAAACAGAAGTTAAGATGCAGCTGTCATAAGACCGCTACTCCTTATTAGTGAGGAGGGGACGGCATTGCACAAGCATTTCAACAAGGTTGAGCGAACATTATTTGCTACAGTGAATCATGTCCGCTCGACTTTAAATAAATCTATCCCAAACTCTCATTAGTGAATTGTTGCTCTTTCAACAAAGGATAGAACAACAAGAAGCAAATTATATAATAGTATTAAATTGGAAAGTTGTTTAAAATTGAATAATCTAACTGAATCATAAAATAAAAATGTTGGGTTTATGTCCATTTAAAAAAAGGCATAATCAGTATTCCTGAATAGCTCCTAAATAATACTAAATAATGCTCATGCACTCTGCCCGCATAAAGACAGTAAAGAAGAGCAAAGTATTCACTCAAAAAAGCTGGAAAACATTTGTTAACCAAATTGACATTTCAAAATTAAAGTATATCGCCTACTGCCTTTCCTCCCACTTTGCTTCTTACTCATCCTTTCATATTCTAAAGACCTCACAGATTATGTGGAATGCAGTAGATGACTAACTCCACCAGGTATCCTATTAACATGTTATAACAAATCAAAAAAGTATCTGAATTATTACAATTTGAAATTCTGCAGGTTAGGGTTAGACTGAAAATGAATCTGTTGCAATGCAGTACACTTGCAGCTAAAAAGTTTAGAAAAACTTGCTACATAATCATTTAGGTATTGTTTTATTGCCACATTGAAATATCAGGGATGCAATAACATTCTGAACTGCGATGACTTGGTTGCAGAATTTCAAAAGATGAAATGTGCCAGCTTGCATGTAAGAGGTGTTGAGGTTAACACATTGCCTTATATTCGTTTCTGAGATGCCCTTTAAAAAAATTAATGTTTACATTAGAACACATTTTCATCCCTTATATGCTGGCTGTAAATTAATCTTGAAATTCTTCTATATTATACCTACTGTGGATATAATATAGCATATTAGTAGAATGAAGCAAGTTTTCTTCCAGGATAACCTTGTACATGGCTTGATTCATGCGTCCTTTACAAAGATAAATATGTTTGATTCCAGCCGTGCTGAAGCACACACAGATTATCACTGATCCCCACCAAATTTCACAGTGTGTGCGAGAAACTGTGGCTTGTAGGCATCTCTAGGTCTCCGACTAACCATTAGATGACCAGGGATCAGAGAAGATGACCTAGAATCAGGCAAATTTATCTTTGCCAAGGACGCATTAATTAAGCCACGCACAAGGTTCTCCTGGAAGAAAACTTGCTTCCTTCTGCTCTTATAATGTTCACCAACTCTGAGGATTGCTTTTTCCAGCAGGACATTGCTCCATGCCACACAGTCAGGTCAATTAAGGTGTGGATGGAGGACCACCAGATCAAGACCAGACCTGAACCCCATTAAAAACCTCTGGAATGTGATCTAGAGGAAGATGGGTGGTCCCAAGCCATCAAACAAAGCCGAGCTGCTTGAAGTTTTGTCCCAGAAGTGACATAGAGACACCCAACAGCAATGTGAAAGACTGGCGGAGAGCATGCCAAGACGCATTAATGCTGTGATTGAAAATCAGGGTTATTTCAACAAATATTGATTTCTGAACTCTTGCAAAGTTAAAACATTAGTATTGTGTTTAAAAATGAACATGAACTTGTTTCTTTGCATTATTTAAAGTTATTTTGACCAGTTGTAATTTTCTGCAAATAAATGCTCTAAATGACAACATTTTTATTTGGTATCTGGGAGAAATGTTGTAAATAGTTTATAGAATAAAACAAAAAATGTTAATTTAACTGAAAAACATACCTATAAATAATAAAAAAAGAGAAACTGGTCATTTTTCAGTGGTCTCTAATTTTTCCCCAGAGATGTGTGTAAATATATAACATCATTTTTTTTATCTTATATTAATACATTTTATTTTGTTATAAATATAAAAAAAGAGAAACTGATCATTTTTCAGTGGTCTCTAATTTTTTTCCAGATATATATATATATAATCTGTGACCAAGCTCTGAGAGCTGTGACTTGGATGATCAATTAATAAAGCCTTCACTAAACTGACATGCCATATTTTAAGCATTTCCCTTCTTTTGCTGCTCTGCAGTTCAATTATAATGAATGTTTTACCTGTGCTTGGGCAGGGAAATCCTTTAAATCTAATTAATAAGAGCTCTTGAGGACTGTTATTGAGAAACACTGCTCTAGATTGAGGCTGCACTCCTAGATCCTGGTCACAGACTTAATTTACATCTGCATTGGGAAGTAATACATTACAACTATTTATTAATCTATATGAAGGTGTGTATTGGTCCAATCAGAGCTTGAGCAGATTGTGGGCGAGTTTGTACAAAGCTGGGACAGGCAGACATTTTTTACACAAAATGTTTATTTATTGCCCATTTAAAGTTTTACATTTTCTATACAAATATAAACCTTTGAGCAATATGAGCAATTTAAAACTAAAGACATTGTGCATTTCATAGCGACAGGGAGATAAATGCATTCAATCTATAAAATATCAACTTTTTGTGATATGTTTTAAGTATCTAGCAGTCCAAAATTGCCCTATTTGCCATTGGAACAAATTAGGTTTTTGTTTAAGGCTTTAAACATAATTACCACCTTGTGCCCTTAAGCAGTGGAAATATGAAACTTTCTTAATATGATAATAAAATGGCATTCCTATGACATAGTCTTTTATCAAAAAGCTAAATCACTTCCAGTTCACTTTAGGAATTCTGGTTGCCAGTAAAATTTCATTCAAGCAAATTCAAACAAGCTGTTCCTGCCAGTCGTTTCTACCTTGTTCTACATTGGCTCACCCCCACCACACACACAGCCTAACAGGTAACATCTGTATTGTAGGACTTTGTACCACACAAATTCTAAGATTTCCCTTTGTGGAACCCTGCAATTTACTTGAGGCATACCTATGGAAATCACAGTTTAGGAGCTGAAGCCTTACCACATGTTACATTTATCCCACTAGGATATGACACAGTACATAAAATTCGTTTTTTCAGTCCTCTGCCATAAAACTTGTACACACACTGTTGTTCCTGTAGCACTTGTCTCATATTGCTTCAGAAATTTATGTTGATCATAGAACATAAAATTACATGAAACTCACTGAAAGTGCAGAAACATAGAATTGTTAATGTTGCATATGCTTAAAATTGTCACTGGGACATTCTAAGCATGTGACACCTCTTATTTAGTTTTAATACATTTTAATTGAAACATTGAAATCTAGACATATTGAAAACATGCTTTTCCTTATTGTAGGCAGAAACAGTGAAACATGTATATGTCAGCTTTATTTTTCTAAAGCTGATTTCTACTGGTTTAGTATTTACCCATTTTAATCAATCATGTCACATCTCATAGGTGTATGGATTTATTTGTTGCCAAGAAAGATATACAATGAATGCTTTAGAAACTACTCTCTACAAGATTACATGCCTCTTAATTTAAAAAAGCAATAACATGAGAATATGTTATTTTAAAATTTTGTTTACTTGTGTTGGTCAAAAATGGCTATTTTCACATCAATATCCTCTCTCCTTTCAGATGAGCGGGCTTAAGATCCAATAGGTTTATAGGGGACTGAGTTAGCCATTTTTCTTTTGTATAACAAAGCCAGAAATCATATTCCAAACATGTTAAAACCAGGATGGAAATTTGCCCCTACTTGTCCCCCAATACTATGGATGCCCATGCACACAATGTGTATCATTAAATATATTTTTATGAAAGTAAGAGGTTATGCACCAATACCAATAGAATGAAATATGTTATCTTTTTTCCATCAGCTCTAATTCTGTGTGACACACTGCTAATATGTTTTTGTGTATGTGTACTCCCAATATCCCAACTATAAGGTGAGACTGCAACTGCTCTTAAACAATATGAATTAAAAAAAAAAGTATGCATCAGCAGCCAATTAATACTGATGTAAGTATATGCAGGGGCAGGCTATCTCACAGAAAGGCAAAAGTGAGTTATGTATTAGATCATTTCTGTAAATTAAAAACACATTCTAATAAAGACATTTATGATCAAGGTCTAAAAGTTAAAAAGTGCCCTTTTAGTTATGAGAATAATTTGCAATACATAAATGCTAGACAGAATGATACATTCAGAACAATGATTAGTCTAGGAGGTGATAATAATATGTTTAATATTATCATCTGTTTAAATATTAAAAACATATATGTAACATTTTAGTGTCTATACAGCTATTGGTATAACCATCTTATATAACCTAGGTTTTCTTCTCTGCTGAAACCAATAACGGAGAGTTAATATAAATGGGTGAGAGTTTGTAACTATTTATGGTATACTGTATAGCAGTGGTATTTATAGAGTCTTCTCCATTCTAACAGGAACTGGAAACTCCTTTATTTTTACAATGCTCATTACAAGAAAAGGAAACAAAATAAATGATGAAGATATATTGCAATTTTTTTTTACTACATATAATGAAACATTTTTTATTTATATAAGTTAAAATATACAGTATTTATATGCAGCTGCTTTACCATGCACGTTTGATAAATAATACTTATTGTGCAGAGCACTAGTTCTCCAAATTCACAGTGAACACTTCATTTTATTCCTATGATACTCTATAGAAGTCACATTGCATAATGATTAAAACATAAAATAAATCCATTTATTTCTTCAGCTTAATCATATATATATATATATAATACTGTACTCCTGTTTGCACTGATTGGTGCAATCATCCAATGTATCAAGTTTGCAAAATGATAACTTTCCTGTACATCCTCCCTTTCTTTCACTTCATGCATGAATAAGGAACAAATTTATGCTCTTGGGAACTAATTTGCTGTGTTCAGATAAGTTTATTTATGTATAAAACTTAATACCAAGCACTGTAAGGGAGCCCCACTAAAACATGTGAGACACATCCTGGGATGATAATTGTGCTTATAAGTTAATGGTTTGTTTTGCTAAAGAGAAGATTTCCATCTATACAAGCAAAATATATCTCCTTCCAATACAGCTCAAATCTATGTATCCAATTGCTTACTATTACTATCATCTATTACTAATGTTTGTAGGAACTTTATAACTATAGATATATGATACTTATGTTTATAAGCAGGGATGGAAAATATCACTATAGTTTTTCAGGGGAAAAGTTACTAGTCCTCTCAATAAAAGTAACTTGCCCACGTTAAATTAAATAAGGAAATAAAAAGTTTAATTTCTCACTTATCCACTGCAAAAAAACTTTTTTTTCATTTCAATTGCAGATTTATTTCATATCACCTAATAGGAAGAGTCACTGATCTAATTGGTTTATTTGAAACTTCAAATCAGCCAATAGAAATAGCTAGCATCATATTTTTTAAAGCAACCAATAGGAATGTGCACAAAATCCTAATGATTGATTTAGGGTCTTAGGGATTATTAGCTGTTAGGGGGATAAGTAATCAGAGATATATTAGTGATGGAGTAAATTGCAATGATGTTGTGGCAATGTAGGGGGTTAATGTGTTGGAAGGTTGTGGGGGTTTAGGGGTTAATAGCAGTTAGGTAGTTTTAGAGGTGGGTGTATTGCAATGGAAGTTGTAGCAGTTTAGCGGTTACATGTGGGGTTTGGTGGTTTAAGTGCTTATTATGGTGGGGTAAGGTAAAACTGTAGCGCTGGTGGGTAATGTTAACACTCTGCAGAGCAGCTTTTAAAAAGCAATATAAGGGCTCAAAGATATAAGGTCTCAGGTGTTAGAAAAAAAAGGCAGGTAAAGGGCTTTAACATACAGAAGGCTGAGATACTAAATAAGTTATTGTCTTCAGTATACACAAGAGAAGAACCAATGGGAGATACTATGAAACAAACTAGAACATAAAATCCCATACCATTAACTGGGTTATCTCTAGAGGATGAGAAAAAAAGAAGACTCCAGCCCAGTCGTAATCTTAAAAAGGGACCTTTATTGGTACATATGGTCTAAAGTACAAACAATAAGCAATATTTCGGATCTACATTAGATCCTTAATCATGAAAGTATGTGTGCATACAAAGCTGCCATTTATACCAATACATATAGGTGAGTGACACCCACATCCTGTTATACAACTGCACCCTCTAGTAACCATGGTGTACATAACTTTACATATTCTCAATACTCTTGTGTTCATCCATAACGCCACCTAGTGGATGCAGTTGATTGATTAAAATTGAAAACAGAATTAAAAACAAACTAAATATGCATATATTAAAAACAACAATTAAAAAAAAAATTGTTGTGATACACAATTGTTACTGCAAAGCCACAAGAATTAGTACAGATAATTGATTATCATTATAGATTAAAAACAGACAGAATTAAAAATAGGCAGGCAAAACAAACAATGTAACAGGTTTATCTGAAAAGTGTCTAGTCAAAGCGCTTTTGGAGTCATTGGCCTAGATTTAGAGTTTGGCGGTAGCCGTCAAAACCAGCGTTAGAGGCTCCTAACGCTGGTTTTTACCGCCCGCTGGTATTTGGAGTCAGTCAGGAAAGGGTCTAACGCTCACTTTGCAGCCGCGACTTTTCCATACCGCAGATCTCCCTACGCCATTTGCGTATCCTATCTTTTCAATGGGATCTTTCTAACGCCGGTATTTAGAGTCTTGGCTGAAGTGAGCGTTAGAAATCTAACGACAAAACTCCAGCCGCAGAAAAAAGTCAGTAGTTAAGAGCTTTCTGGGCTAACGCCGGTTTATAAAGCTCTTAACTACTGTGCTCTAAAGTACACTAACACACATAAACTACCTATGTACCCCTAAACCGAGGCCCCCCCACATCGCCGCCACTCTATTAAAAATTTGTAATTCCTAATCTGCCGCTCCGTACACCGCCGCCACCTACGTTATCCCTATGTACCCCTAATCTGCTGCCCCTAATACCGCCGACACCTACATAATATTTATCAGATTGGAGCTTACCTTGCATCCAGAAAGCCTATCTTGCAATAAAACTTTTTCCTGACACTTGGACTCAACTTTCCTTCTTCCTCATTTCGTAATATTTATTAACCCCTAATCTGCCGCCCCCAACGTCGCCGCCACCTACCTACACTTATTAACCCCTAATCTGCAGACCGGACCGCACCGCTACTATAATAAATGTATTAACCCCTAATCCGCCTCACTCCCGCCTCAATAACCCTATAATAAATAGTATTAACCCCTAATCTGCCCTCCCTAACATCGCCGACACCTAACTTCAAGCATTAACCCCTAATCTGCCGACCGGAGCTCACCGCTACTCTAATAAATTTTTTAACCCCTAAAGCTAATTCTAACCCTAACCCTAACTATAATTTTTATCTAACGAAATAAATTAACTCTTATTAAATAAATTATTCATATTTAAAGCTAAATACTTACCTGTAAAATAAACCCTAATATAGCTACAATATAAATTATAATTATATTGTAGCTATTTTAGGATTAATATTTATTTTACAGGCAACTTTGTATTTATTTTAACCAGGTACAATAGCTATTAAATAGTTAATAACTATTTAATAGCTACCTAGTTAAAATAATTACAAAATTACCTGTAAAATAAATCCTAACCTAAGTTACAATTAAACCTAACACTACACTATCAATAAATTAATTAAATAAAATACCTACAATTATCTACAATTAAACCTAACACTACACTATCAATAAATTAATTAAATACAATACCTACAAATAAATACAATTAAATAAACTAACTAAAGTACAAAAATAAAAAAGGACTAAGTTACAAAAAATAAAAAATATTTACAAACATTAGAAAAATATTACAACAATGTTAAACTAATTACACCTACTCTAAGCCCCCTAATAAAATAAGAAAGACCCCCAAAATAAAAAAATGCCCTACCCTATTCTAAAATTAAAATAGAAAAGCTCTTTTACCTTACCAGCCCTGAAAAGGGCCCTTTGCGGGGCATGCCCCAAAGAATTCAGCTCTTTTGCCCTAAAAAAAAACCCATACAATACCCCCCCCAACATTACAACCCACCACCCACATACCCCTAATCTAACCCAAACCCCCCTTAAATAAACACTAAGCCCCTGAAGATCTCCCTACCTTGTCTTCACCACGCCGGGTTCACCGATCGATCCATCAGCCTATCAGCCAATCGGAATTCGAGGGACGCCATCTTGGATGACGTCCCTTAAAGGAACCGTCATTCGTCTGGAAGTCGTCGGTGAAGATGGATGTTCCGCGTCGGCGGGATGAACATGGATCTGGAAGAAAGAAGATTGAAGATGCCGCTTGATAGAAGACTTCAGCCGGATCATGGACCTCTTCAGCTCCCGCTTGGATGAAGAATTCAGCCCGATCATGGACCTCTTCAGCTCCCGCTTGGATGAAGACTTCAGTCGGATCATGGACATCTTCAGCCCCCGTTTGGGCTTGGATCAAGACATCAGAGGAGCTCTTCTGGATCGATCGGTGAACCCGGCGTGGTGAAGATAAGGTAGGAAGATCTTCAGGGGCTTAGTGTTAGGTTTATTTAAGGGGGGTTTGGGTTAGATTAGGGGTATGTGGGTGGTGGGTTGTAATGTTGGGGGGGTATTGTATGTTTTTTTTTACAGGCAAAAGAGCTGAATTCTTTGGGGCATGCCCCGCAAAGGGCCCTTTTCAGGGCTGGTAAGGTAAAAGAGCTTTTCTATTTTAATTTTAGAATAGGGTAGGGCATTTTTTTATTTTGGGGGTCTTTCTTATTTTATTAGGGGGCTTAGAGTAGGTGTAATTAGTTTAACATTGTTGTAATATTTTTCTAATGTTTGTAAATATTTTTTTATTTTTTGTACTTTAGTTAGTTTATTTCATTGTATTTATTTGTAGGTATTGTATATAATTAATTTATTGATAGTGTAGTGTTAGGTTTAATTGTAGATAATTGTAGGTATTTTATTTAATTTATTTATTGATAGTGTAGTGTTAGGTTTAATTGTAACTTAGGTTAGGATTTATTTTACAGGTAATTTTGTAATTATTTTAACTAGGTAACTATTAAATAGTTATTAACTATTTAATAGCTATTGTACCTGGTTAAAATAATTACAAAGTTGCCTGTAAAATAAATATTAATCCTAAAATAGCTACAATATAATTATAATATAACTATATTAGGGTTTATTTTACAGGTAAGTATTTAGCTTTAAATAGGAATAATTTATTAAATAAGAGTTAATTTATTTCATTAGATTTAAATTATATTTAAGTTAGGGGGGTGTTAGTGTTAGACTTAGCTTTAGGGGTTAATACATTTATTAGAGTAGCTGTGAGATCCGGTCGGCAGATTAGGGGTTAATTATTGTAGGTAGGTGGAGGCAACTTTGGGGGCGGCAGATTAGGGGTTAATAAATATAATATAGGGGTCGGCGGTGTTAGGCGCAGCAGATTAGGGGTACATAGGGATAACGTAGGTTGCGGCGGTGTACGGAGCGGCAGATTAGGGGTTAATGATAATATGCAGGGGTCAGCGATAGCGGGGCGGCAGATTAGGGGTTAATAAATATAACATAGGGGTCGGCGGTGTTAGGGGCAGCAGATTAGGGGTACATAGGGATAACGTAGGTTGCGGCGGTGTAAGTAGCGGCAGATTAGGGGTTAATAATAATATGCAGGGGGCGGCAGATTAGGGGTTAATAAATATAACATAGGGGTCGGCAGTGTTAGGGGCAGCAGATTAGGGGTACATAGGGATAACGTAGGTTGCGGCGGTGTACGGAGTGGCAGATTAGGGGTTAATAATAATATGCAGGGGTCAGCGATAGCGGGGGCGGCAGATTAGGGGTTAATAAGCGTAAGGTTAGGGGTATTTAGACTCGGGGTACATGTTAGGGTGTTAGGTGCAGACTTAGGAAGTGTTTCCCCATAGGAAACAATGGGGCTGCGTTAGGAGCTTAACGCTGCTTTTTTGCAGGTGTTAGGTTTTTTTTCAGCTCAAACAGCCACATTGTTTTCTATGGGGGAATCGTGCACGAGCACGTTTTTGAAGCTGGCCGCGTCCGTAAGCAACGCTGGTATTTAGAGTTGCAGTGGCGGTAAATATGCTCTACGCTCCCTTTTTTGGAGCCTAACGCAGGCCTTCTGTGAACTCTAAATACCAGCGGTATTTAAAAGGTGCGGGGGAAAAAAAGCATGCGTAGCTAACGCACCCCTTTGGCCGCAGAACTCTAAATCTAGCCGTCTGTTTCCAGCTTATAAATCCACTGCATTTCTTTAACTTTTAAATGATGTTGCCTGTCACCCCCCCCCCCCTTCTAGGACAAGGAACTTGCTCAATAATTTGGAAGCATAGCTGGCTAATATTATGTCCAGCTGCCAAAAAGTGTAAGAAGACAGGTGCATCCTTATTTTTCCACCTTATATTAGATTTATGCTCTGTTATACGCTCTCATGCTTCTCTACTGGACTCCCCTATGTAGTTTAAACCACATGGGCATTTAATAAGGTATATGATGTGTGTAGACCTGCAAGTGAAATACTGCTTGATCTTATATGTTGTACCCTTAGTGGGGTGATAAAATAATTCCCCTTTAATCATCGAATTGCAATTACTGCAGTTAAGGCAGGGATAACAGCCGGTTCTAGATGTACCAATTGTTCTTTGCAAATTAACCTTATTGCTGCCTATATTGGCACGGACCAAACAATCTTTGACTTTTTTGTTTCTCCTGTAGGCAGGCATAGGTAAATTAACATAAGAATCTACAAGAGGATTGAGATCTTTCAGTACACTCCAATGTTTCTTAAGAATTTTCATTACTTCCCTGCTGAGATCATTATACTTTGTTATAAAGATGAATTCATCCTCCTTACTATTGCCATGTTTTTTAGCAATTGATTTATATAAGACCTCTTCTTTCTGTTGGTCAATTAATGGTTTAGGGTAACCTCTTTTTTCAAACTTTTCATTTCACACATTCTTTGTTCACATTTATGTGTATCAGAGACAATTCTCTTTACTTGTGTGAATTGGCTTTTAGTTAATGCTTTGAAAACAGTGGGTGGGTGGCAGCTATTATATTGTAGTAGGCTGTTTCTCGCTGTTTTTTTACATATAAGTCTGTTTTAAAAAAAAATATATTATTATATACCACCGTATCAAGGAAGCTCACAGAAACCTCACTAGCATTCAAAGTAAATTTTAACCCTTCCACTGAGTTATTGAGGTCATCCACAAAGGTCTATAGGCTACCAATGTCGCCCAACCATATGCCAAATATATCATCTATGTACCTCCACCAGGAGGCACCATAGAGTATGAACAAGCTGTTGGTGTACACAAAGTGTTCCTCACAGCTGTTCATGAATATATTGGCATATGTAGGGGCAACATTGGAGCCTATTGATGTGCGCTGTTTTTGCAAAAAGAATGAGGCTGCAAATAAAAAGTAATTCTGGTAAAGAATAATCTCAAGTAACTATCAGAAATCTCACCATTCATATAAGTGCTATCACTCTTTAGTAAATTCTGTACTGCTGAAACTCCACTAGTATGCCTAATAGATGTGTATAGACTACACACATATAGTGTATATAAAATGTATTTTTTTGCCAACATTGCCTAAGTCTTTAAATTTTTTCCAAAAAATCGACAGTATTCCTCAAATATGAGGTTGTATTAACAACAAAAGGTTGTAAAATCTTGTCTAAAAAATGTCAATCTTTGAAAAGACTGAGTCGACCCCTGACACAATTGATCTGCCTGGTGGTCTAGTGTTATGTTTGTGAATTTTAGGAAGGACATATACAACAGGTTTAATTGGATGTTTCACCAATAAATCATTTCTGAAATTTTCTGTAATAATTCTTATTTTTACGGCTTTCATAGTTATTTGTTCTACTTCCTTTCTGATTGAAATAGTAGGATCTGTATCTAATTTTTGACAAATTTGTTTATCATCTAACTGTCCTAAACTTTCTGCTGTATAATCTGATTTACTCATGACAACTGTGGCTCCGCCCTTGTTGGCCCCTTTTATGATAATGTTTTTGTTGTTTTTCAGTTTGTCTAGGGATTGTTTATCTTTTTTATAGTTTTGGTAGGTATTGCTACATTTGGAAGTTTTGTTACTTTGTTTTTTCTTTTTGACAACAATTTTTCTACATCTTTCTCAACAAGAGCAATATACGTGGATACACTGTGTTTTGTGTTGCTAGGTGTATAGGTGATCTTTTTTGGATGCCATATTGTTTAGCATCAATAAATCTAACATCTTTAATTTTCTTTGTAAGGGAAGTGAATTGAGTTATATCATTCATAGTAAAATGTGCTTTTAATTTAATCTTTTTATCAAAATTCTGCAAATCCTGTTTTAAACTACATACATCAGTGCCTTTGTAAATACAATAATATTATGTACTAATCGTACTAATTTTTGTGGCTTTGCAGTAACAGTTGTGTATCACAACAATTTTTTTCAATTTTTGTTTTTAATATATGCATATTTAGCTTGTTTTTAATTCTGTTTTCAATTTTAATCAATCAACTGCATCCACTAGGTGGCGTTATGGATGAACACAAGTATTGAGTATTGAGAATATGTAAAGTTATATACACCATGGCCACTAGAGGGTGCAGTTGTATAACAGGATGTGGGTGTCACTCACCCATATGCATTAGTTGATTAAGGATCTAATGTAGATCCGAAACATTGCTCATTTTTTGTACTTTGGACTATATGTTCCAATAAAGGTCCCTTTTAAAGATTACGACTGGGCTGGAGTATCCTTTCTTTTTCATGTATGCTGGCCCTTAACTCCGTGCTCTCCTTAAACTTGATTGGTGCTGTTCCCTACTCCAAGTTTATCTCTAGAGGATATCAGGAAAAAATGGATAATGTTAAGGTAAATACAATTCCAGGCCCAGATGGAAAAAACCCAAGGGTTTTATGGGAATTAAGCACTGATATAGGCAAACCTCTACTCTTAATTTTTCAATACCCATTATCCTAAGGCATAGTACCTCAGGACTGGCGTAAAGCTGATATGGTACCACTTTTTAAAAAGGAAAGTAGGACTGATCAAGGAAGCTATAGACCAGTTAGGTTGACATCAATAGTGGGGAATATACTTGAAGGGATTATAAAAGATTATATTGATGAGTCTATTTGTGTAAACAAGATTATGAGTTCAAATCACCCTGTTATGATAAATAGATCATGTGAAACTAATCTAATTAGATTATACGAGGAAGTAAGTAAAAATATAGATAAACGGGAATCAGTTGACGTGATATACTTGGATTTTGCAAAGGCGTTTTAAACAGTGCCACATGAAAGATTAATGTACACAATTAAGGGACTGGGAATAGCTGAAAATGTTAGCTCATCAATAAATAACTGGATAAATTACAGGGAGCAAAGAGTAGAAGTAAACATATCAAAATCAGATTGGATAAAGGTAATCGGTTAAGTCCCCCAGGGATCATTACTGGGCCCTGTCATTTTTAATATTTTTAATAATGACTTGGAGCAAGGATTAAATAGCAGCATCTCTATTTCTGCAGATGATACAAAGTTGTGTAAGGTCATAAGGTCAGTGAAGGATAAACTTGCTTTACAAGGGGATCTACAAAAATTAGAAGAATTGTCAGATAAATTGAAAAATAGATTTAAATCTGGAAAATGCAAGGTTCTATATTTTAGTAAAAATAATCAGGCAATCTATTATTTAAATGGATATTTAATCAATGGTCGGTCCACAGCACTTAGATAAAAGTTCACTTTATTGAATACAGATAAAACAAAGAAAGTGACGTTTCAGGGTTGCCCCTTTAACCCTGAAACGTCACTTTCTTTGTTTTATCTGTATTCAATAAAGTGAACTTTTATCTAAGTGCTGTGGACCAACCATTGATTGAATATATGTTATTTAGGGAGGTTGGCAGCTACCCCCAGGTCTTCACGAGCAGTTTCCACCAGGAGCTGTATCATTGTGAGTTTATATTTATTATTTAAATGGGACTAGTTTTAGCAAAACAGACTAGGAAAGAGATTTGGGAGTAGTAATAGATAACAAGCTAAAGATGGGCACACAATGCAAGGCAGCGGCTTCTAAGGCTAATAAGATACTAGCATGTATTAAAAAAGGCATTGATGCAAGGGAGGAAAGCATAATTCTGTCACTATATAAATCCCTGGTAAGACCTCACCTTAAGTATGGAGTGCAGTTCTGGGGATCGATCTAAAAAAAAAGACATTGCAGACTTAGAAAAAGTTCAGAGAAGGGCCACAAAGCTAATAAGGGGAATGGAGATTTTTATATATGAGGAGAGGTTAACCAAACTAGGTCTGTTTTCTCTAGAAAAAAGGTCCTTAAGAGATAACATGAGTACTTTTTAAAAATATAATCAAGGCCCATATACAGAGATGGCAGATGCTCTGTTTTTTCTGAGAAAATTGTTTGTGACAAGAGGTCACAATTTAAGACTAGTAAATGCCAATACCTTAGATACATATAAAAATGGTTTAGATACATTTCTGGCTATAAACTGAATTAATGGTTATGATTGCTTGTGTTAAATTGGTCACCTTTTTAAATGGGATTAATTTAAAGGGACATAATACTCATGAAACTGATGCAGTATAACTGTAAAAAGCTGACAAGAAAATATCACCTGAGCATCTCTATGTACAAAAGGATGATATTTTACCTCACAATCTCCTCAGCTCAGCAGAGTAAGTTCTGTGTAAAAAGTTATACTCAGCTGCTCCCAGCTGCAGGTAAAAAAATAAAAATAAATGAAGAAATGAACAGCAGCCAATCAGCATCAGCAGTGCTGAGGTCATGAACTCTTTTACTGTGATCTCATAAGATTTGACTTAACTCTCATGAGATTTCATTGTAAACTTTCCTAAACTGAATAGGGAAATAACATGAGAGTGCACAAGGCTCATCCCTTCAGCTGTCCCGGGACAGACATACTAATATGCTGCTTAGAAATCCTTTAAAATGGGATGTGGCTACTGAGAAACTTTTGAGTTAAAATATCTTTCTTTTTTACATAGAGATGTTCATGTGATATTTTCTAGTCAGCTTTTTACAGCTATACTGCATCACTTTCAAGTGTTTAAACATTTGGGTATTATGGCCCTTTAAACTCAACTGGAGCTTTTTTGTAAGTATATTGAGATTTGAATAGGTTGAACTCAATGGATTTCTGTCTTTTTTCAACTTCACCTACTATGTTACTATGTTACATATACATGTCTAAATATTTAAACGTATATGTACATTAATATGTACATTTATATGTGTACATATGTTTTTATATATTTATATATGTATATATGTATTTACAGACATATATACACATAAATACATATGTACACACACACACACATATATATATATATATATATATATATATATATATATATATATATATATATATATGTGTGCATTGGAGCATTTGCATTTGCTCCATTGACTTCTATGGGGGAATATGTCAAAGCGCGACTGATATCCTAAGTTCGTCTTTTTACGTGCATTGATTAGCGCTCTTGCGAAAATACTTTACTTTGTAATACAAGCGCTGCCCTGCTTGCGAAAAAAGATTACTTATAGCGGTGTAAGCACGCACGTGGGAAGGTTAAATACCATTAATCTGGGCTTAAATGTTTAATCATGCATAGTGAAACACCAGTGCACTTTCATTATTAATTTTGTCTGCTTTCCTTGTACTTTAAAAATCTCCAGAGAAGCTGCAGTGGATTCTGCAGACCCCTTACACTCTTACATGCTGCTCACTAGTTGGTTGATATGTGCAAAGACTCATGCATTTCTTCCCCTAACTGGTCACAGCAAAGCAAATAGTGTAAATTACATTCAGGAGGATTGTCAACAAAACATTACATATTTTTCTAACTAAATCACAGTATTTAATCGTTTTCAATATCTTTTTAACCATGGTGGCATCTATGGCATATAATATGTTACTGTGAAACTGATCTACTCCAATTCAGGAACTGATTTTGAAAATTATATCATATAATGAAAATATTGAAAAAACAAAAACCTAAATATTATAGGATTTCAAAGACATTTGTGTTATCTTAAGTATAAAAGCATTCCAGTAATAAATTATCACCTGAGTCTTTAGATTGCATAGGCTATTGATAGACTAGGTGGGGCAAGTGATGGTTATCTTCTTTCAATTTCTTTGTGTCCATGTTTCTTGTCAGGGTAATATACACTAGAGATAAAAGCAAACATATAATAGCAATATCCTTTCACTGGAATGTCCATTAACCATTCATAGGAGATATCAGAGGGGAAAAAACTTTTGATATAGTTACAATTTGGCTGACAACAGATTCTGAATCACTGTTCAACTATTTACCTATTTCTACTAACTCACACTGTTATTAATCTGGAATGTAGTAACCGGACGCTCGACCTGGGCATTCTTGTGCACTGTTCCCAGACAAACCTGAAAACTAAGCAGTGAGCAATAAAAGCTGGCGGAAAGGGGTCTTAAAACAATCCTGCATGGGTTTTTATAGAATTCTATTATTTAGACATCAAAGATCTCAGTTTGTAACAGTTCCATTCTAATACATTATGCATGAATCATATTAACATATGTGGACACAATAATAACACAAATATATTGTTATTATTATGATTATTATTATTATTTGTATTTTACTATTCTAGGGTTGTATAGTGGGGGACCATCTATTGGGGGGGGTTGTAGGGGGTCTCTTGAGTGATGAGCATCTTGCAGTGAGGGGGGTCACTCAGGTGTTGGTGCACTGTTACAATGAAGGCTCTTGGATGCTGTGGATGTATGAATGGGACAAGTTGCTTATTAGGATTGGGTTATATTACAGGACTTGGTCATGTGGGGTTAAAAGTAGTGGGGATTGGTTTGGGAAATGATAAGTGAAGTGAGGGCAGGTTGCGGTGAATGTTAATTGTAGTTTGGGGCTGGGACTGGATGTTGATTAATTATTTGTATGGTTTGGTCAATCAGGGTTAACCGCGGTGGGGGAAATCGGGATCAAACAATTACGCAAATTTTCTTTAATATACTGGTACCAATTGAAGATAGATCTTAGTGTATTCATTTGGTGGATCATTTCTTTTTAATACTTCCACACTGGACTTATGCTGCCTTGTTAAAAGTGTAGCGCTCTACACCTAGCCAATGGCAAGCCTACTGAAAAAACAAACATTTTCTGAATTTTGTGACTAAATATACACAATAGCTACAGACACTAGATACCTTCGCTATTGTTGACTTTTGTTTAGTGGTTCCCATAGAAACTGACATTGCTATTACCTAGGAGCTGTTGTAGCCATTGGCTACTATATTACTCATGAGCATCACCTACAAGCCACAATTGAAAGTATTGTGGTAAGCTCTTTCAGCATCTACATTTAATTAAAAATTGAGCAAATATTTTATAAAAATAAATCCCTTCCCCCGTGCTCAAAAAGAGCCAATTTTATTAATCTAACTTTCTTGTTCTACATGCTCAATAAATATTTTTTGTGTATTCACAATCACAACATGTTTTTTAACATGAGAAAAGTTAACCTTAATCAGTATTCCTCTTCAACTTCACAGTCACAGCAAAAAAGCAATTCTTTCTTAAAGGGATATAAAACACAAATATTTTATTTTGTGATTCAGACAGAAAATAACAATTTTAAAAAGTTTCCAATTTACTTCTATTATCAAATCAGCTTAGTTTCCATGATATTCTGGCCTGAAGAGCTATTGCCTCTGGAGCACTATATGCCAGGAAATAGTGCTGCCATCTAGTGTTCTTGCAAATAGATACAATTCTTGCAAAACTACTGCCATATACTGATCCAGAAATGGGTCAGCTCTTTATCATATGTCCCTGCTTTTCAACAAAAGATACAGAGAGAACAAAGAACACATGATAATAGAACTAAATTAGGAAGTTTTTTTAAAAATTGCATGCCCTATCTAAATCATGAAATAATTTGTTTTGGTTCCATATCCCTTTAAAGGGACATTAAACCCAGACATAAACAAATTTCCAATTTACTTCTATTATCAATTTTGCTTCATTCTCTTGGAATCCTTTATTAAAGAGGCAGCAATGCACTACTGGGAACTAGCTGAACACATTGGTAAGTCAATCACAAGAGGCGTATATGTGCAACCCGCCATCAGTAGCTAGCTCCCAGCTTTTGAGTCTATATAGATATGATTTTCAACAAGGATACCAAGAACAAATCAAATTAGATAAAAAATAAAATTTATGCTTACCTGATAAATGTATTTCTTTCCGGATATGGTGAGTCCGTGGCTTGAGTAATTACTGTTGGGAATATCACTCCTGGCCAGCAGGAGGAGGCAAAGAGCACCAGAGTTAAACTGCTAAGTATCACTCCCTTACCCACAACCCCCAGTCATTCGACCAAAGGGAAACAGTGAAAAATGAGTAACACAAGGTGTAGAGGTGCCTGAGGTTATAGTCAAAAGAACAACTGTCTTAAAATAGGGTGGGTCCGTGGACTCACCATATCCGGAAATAAATTTATCAGGTAAGCATAAATTTTGTTTTCCTTTCCTAAGATATGGTGAGTCCACAGCTTGAGTAATTACTGTTGGGAACCAATACCCAAGCTAGAGGACACTGATAAATAGGGAGGGACAAGACAGGCAGTCCTAAACAGAAGTCACCATCGCTTGAAGAACCTTTCTCCCAAAAGAAATCTCATCCGAGGCAAAAGTATCAAATTTGGAAAATTTGGAAAAAGTATGTAGAGAAGACCAAGTTGCAGCCTTGCAAATTTGTTCCACAGAAGCTTCATTTTTGAAACCCCAAGAAGAGGAAACAGCTCTTGTGAAATGAGCTGTAATTCTCGCAGGAGGCTGCTGTCCAGCAGTCTCATAAGCCAAATGAATTATACTTCATAACCAAAAAGAAAGAGTAGTAGCAGTAGCTTTCTGACCTTTACGTTTCCCAGAGAAACAGACAAAGAGGGCAGAGAACTGGCGAAAATCCTTAGTTGCCTGTAAGTAGAATTTTAAGAGCACGTACAACATCCAAATTGTGTAACAAACGTTCTTTGGAAGAAAAAAGATTAGGACACAGAGAGGGAACAACAATTTCCTGATTGATATTTCTATTAGAAACAACCTTAGGGAGGAAACCTAACTTAGTACGAAGAACCGCCTTATCGGCATGAAAAATAAGATAAGGGGATTCACAATGCAGAGCTGAGAGTTCCCAGACTCTTCGAGCAGAAGAGATAGCAACAAGAAACAAAAACTTCCAAGATACTAACTTAATGTCTATGGAATGCAACGTCTCAAACGGAGCCAGCTGTAAAACTTTAAGAACAAGGTTAAGGCTCCAAGGAGGAGCAACAGACTTAAAGACAGGCCTGATTTTGACCAAAGCCTGACAAAAAGATTGCACATCTAGCACATCCGCTAAACGTTTATGTAGTAAAACTGATAAAGCTGAAATCTGACCTTTCAGGGTACTGACTGACAATCCCTTCTCTAGGCCTTCCTAAAGAAAAGATAAAATTCTAGGAATTCTAATTCTACTCCAAGAGTAGCCTTTGGATTCACAGCAATAAAGACATTTACACAATATCTTATGGTAAATCTTTCTAGTAACAGGCTTGCGAGCCTCAATCATGGTCTCAATGACTGACTCAGAAAAACCATGCTTAGACAGAATTAAGCGTTCAATCTCCAAGCAGTCAGCTTCAGAGAAACATGATTTGGATGAAGGAAGGGACCCTGAATCAAGAGATCCTTCCTCAGAAGTAGTCTCCAAGGTGGGAGAGGTGACAACTCCACTAGGTCCGCAAACCAGATGCTGCGAGGCCACGCAGGCGCTATTAGAATCACTGACGCTATCTCCTGTTTGATACGAGCAATGACTCGTGGAAGGAGAGCAAATGGAGGAAACAGGTGTGCCAACCTTAAAACCCATGGAACTGCCAGAGCATCTATCAGAACGGCCTGCGGATCTCTTGACCTTGAACCGTACCTTGGAAGCTTGGCGTTCTGACGGGACGCCATCACATCTAACCCCAGCACCCCCCATTTGAGGACTAAGCTGGAAAACATCTCCGGGTGGAGTTCCCACTCCCCGGGATAAAAATTCTGTCTGCTCAGTAAATCCGCTTCCCAGTTGTCTACTCCTGGAATGTGGATGGCAGATAGACAGCAATTCTGGGTCTCTGCCCACTGAAGAATCCAAGTAACCTCCTTCATGGCTAAGGAACTCTGAGTTCCTCCCTGTGATTGATGTAAGCCACAGAGGTTATGTTTGTAAAGAAACAAGGGGAGACAAAGAGAGGCGCTTGTGTGTACCAGTAGAACAATACAGAGGCTTGTATATATCCACAACAGGGTACTCGCATTCTGCAGGAGCACTCATACAGTGCTATCAGGCACGTACTGGGTAATCACAGCAACCCAGCTTGCTGAGTTTCCAACATAAAAAGCAGGAACACTTCAAGCTTTAATTCCTAAAAGCTGGATAACGACCTAGCAGATCAATGCAGGAAACGGTGGAACACACAGGGATTCCCACACAGTGCAAATCCAGTCCCAGTGGGAATAATAGGTGGATGGCAGTAGGAATATAAAAGGATCAGTAAAGGTTCCAATATTGATTATAAAATGGGTTTATTAAAACAATAAAAAGCACAGGAACCAAAAGGTAGGGCATATGGTAACCCTCCTTGCAAACATGCAACGCGTTTCTCAGCAACAATGATGTTTCATCAGGCATCTCTTTAGTTTGATCCTTGTAGTTTGACAGAGGTTATGTTGTCTGACTGGAACCTGATAAACTGGGCTGAGGACAACTGAGGCCAAGCCAATAGAGCATTGTAAATTGCCCTCAACTCCAAGATGTTGATAGAAAGAGCAGACTCATCCCGAGTCCAAAGGCCCTGAGCTTTTAACGAGCTCCAGTCTGCTCCCCAGTCCAGCAGGCTGGCGTCCGTGGTCACGATCACCCAGGAAGGTCTCCGAAAAGCATGTCCCCTGAGACAGATGTTCCTGAGAAATCCACCATTGGAGAGAATCCCTTGATGACTGATCTAACTCTATTCTCTGAGATAGATCTGCATGGTTTGCATTCCATTGTCTGAGCATGCACATTTGGAGAGCTCTCAAATGGAATCAAGCAAAAGGAAGACAAGACTTGAAGAGAATCAGACAAGACGTCAAACCATTGAGATGCCGCACTAGTCACAGTGGCAATACACACCGTAGGTTGCCATTGGAGACCTTGATGAACATAAATCTTTTTCAAATAAGCCTCCAGCTTCTTGTCCATCGGATCCTTAAAAGAGCTACTATCCTCAATAGGCCAGAGAGGAAATGGCCCCTTCAACTTTGGGTACAGTATACCAAGGGTCTTTAATGGTGTCCTCAACAGGAAACATTTTCTTAAAAATGGGAGACGGGGAAAAAGACACCCCTGGTTTCTCCCATTCCTGTGAGATAATCTCCCTAGCATGGTCTGGCACAGGAAAAACCTCTGAAGTGGGAGGTTCATCAAAGAAACTTAAGTTTACTAGATTTCTTAGGAGTGACAATGGCAGGGGTATTGGAGTCATCTAAAGTAGCTAAAACCTCCTTTAACAATACACAAAGGTGTTCAAGCTTAAATCTGAAGGATCCCCCCTCAGTCTCAGAAGAAGGAATTATACTGTCCGAATCTGAGATTTCACCCTCAGAAAGTCCCGATGTATCTTCCTCATCAGACTTATGAGAAAAGGCAACTTAGGAAGCAGAACTGAGGACAGGCACCTTACTTTCTGAATTTTTAGATTTCCTCTTGCATTTTACCTGTAATCTGGGAATGGCAGCGAATGCCACAGATACCGCTGAAGATACATGGGCAGTAAATTCTGCTTTTAAATAAACTCCACTAGGAGTTATCGAGGAACCGCAGGGCACTGCACGTGACACCATTGAGGCTTGAGACGTAGCAGGAGAAAGCTGAAGTATTATTTTAACAGCATCATCCTGAGAGACATTAGGCTCAAAATTTTTACCTTTATTTTGCAAGGTTTTCTTGACACATGAAGAACAAAATTGCATAGGAGCTGCAATTTGTGCATCAAAACATAATAAGCATGAATTCATGAGAGCAGTCTTTTGCTACATATCAGGCATGTTGTGAAACAGTAAATAAACTTGCACAGATAAGTTTCAAAGATTTTTATATTAAATTAATATAAGCTGAGGAAAAAATACACTTTAAATTTTATCCCAAATTAGGATCGATCTCCAGCTAAAATTATGTGAGAAAAGTTAAGAAAAAACATGTAATAAAAATAAAAAAAACTTCTAAAATACCCCTCAGGCAACCCACACCTCAATTACTGAGGTGCCTTACCGCTACCAATTAAGACCGGATCACCCAGAAATGGAGAAAAACAACTTTTGCCTCAGAAACATTATGAAGTAAATCAGGTCATGTGACCGCAACTGCTGAGCTCAAATTACTTCTGCGACACAGAGAGGCACTAAAAATAGCTTCCTGGTATACTGAGTACTAGAAATAACCGTTTTTTCAAACCAGACAGTTTAAAATGTTGCATTGTTTTATTTTAAAGCAAAGGGGAAATGAATAAGCTGCTGAAATAGAAAATTCAGCATTACTTTCAGTTTAAACTTGAATTGTTTTATCAAGTAAATATGGGTCAGAAAATAAAGCCTAAAAAAACATTTTACCCTTTCTACCCTGCTTCATGACCCAGTGTAACCCATACAACAGGATCAGGGCCGCCGCTAGAAATTTTGGGGCCCCTTACTTAACCAGGTTAAGGTAGTAACACATAAACTCAAAAACACACAAAGACATACACACTCACAGACACACACAAAAAAAAAACAAAAAAAAGACACACATACAGACAAAGACACTCACAGAAAACACACAAAGACATACATACACACACACACCCTCACAGAGACATCCACAGAAAATGCACAAAGACAGACACATAAACCCTCACAGAGAGACCCACAGAAAAGAAATACATACACACTCATAGAGACACCAATATAAGCACAAAGACATAAACACAGACACCCAAAGAAACACTCACAGGAGGTACAATTTCTGCACTTTGCTATCCCTTAAATCAACAGTGTGTGACATGCATGATAAAAAAAATAGCAGAAATTAAGAGATCACTTTTTAAAGAATCATATTTGTAAATGAGCAAACAAAAATACTTATGTGAATTAAAAATTGAACATTATTGATCTGCCAGAAGGGGTAGATGAAGAAAAGTACTTTTGAAAGGTTGACATATGTTTGTGGTTTTTCCCGCTATTTTCCCCAACCAAGAACACCACTTCAAATCTGTCAGCTGTACTCTGTATGGTCTTGGTGGAACCATAAGCTGTGGTCTTGTACCATTAGATCTGGTTAAATGCAGGATTTAGGCTTGTTTGTATGTATTTCAAAATTAAGTCAGCTGCAGGACCGTCTCTGTTGAGGGGCCCAAGAGTCCTTACCAGACTGCTGATGTGACATGGGGAACACACACATTCAGTCCTAATACTGTCACTGTCAAAAGTACTCTGCTTATATTTTTTTTAAAAACTGTGCCAGACCGTGCCGGTGTCATGTGACATGCCAAGCTAGTGCCATGTGCTGTTTTAGATGTGCAAAGCCCTAACTCGGCATCCAGCCATTTCCCACTGCATCAGAAAAGGTCCTATTGGGGTTACCACTGTTACCAGGTAACTGCTCTAGTGGTGGGGATTGTTTCTGGGTAGGGCTGACTGTAGGCGCATGCAGCAGAAAGCTGGAGCGGCAGGCACATGAGGATTTGAGCATCTGTGCAGCTGCATACACTGCTCTCTTCAGTCTTGAGGCTGTGTGACTCATCTCACACTGTATCCATGCAGCCTTGGACAGACAGCATCCAGTCTACTGGTCCCCTTAGCCCTGCTCTTTCTGCTGTGGCCCTAAGATCAACTAATTGAAGTTTGTTAGGGGAATAGTGCTTTTTAGAAAGGTGTCAGTGGGAAGAATAAGTGAGTGCACACACGCCCCTCCCCATGCAGCATTGTCTAGTTCAGGGTGAGAGGGAACTTGTTCCTAGCAAAGAAGCGACATGTGCTGGTGTGGCTGATGTATAGCGTCATGCTGATACTTCACACATTAATGTAAGGTTTATTTTTATAGTTTTTATTTTCTCTCTGTCTCAGATTTTACAGCTTCCCATAGTAGTTCTGCTGTTCCAGTCAGTAAACTTATATTTGTCTGCACCTCCATGCTTCCTCCTTTACCTTGCTTTGCTCCTGTAACATTTTATGCAGATGTAAAAATCTTAGATAAAATGCCTCCTAGCATCTGGAAAGTCCTCACATAAAGGGGCAATAAACTGGAATGTAATTAAAATAAATACATAAATTAAAAAAATCATATCTGCCAAAAAGGCACCCGCCATTTGTGTATTGAAGAGCAAACATTTCTGCATGGTTTTAAATACAGAATTTCTACAATTTCTAAAAGTGTTTTTATGGACCCCTGGCCCCACCATACAACTGTCACACTGAATTTACAATCTGAAATTGCACAAATAAATTTAAAAAATGACTAAGTAAGTCCTACTTACTCTGCAAATAAAAGTGATCTGCCATCTGACTCAGACACACACTGTACCAACTGAAGTGCCAAGTCTGTCTCACACTGTGCATAGTGGTTTAGTGCACACTCAGAATTCTTCTCAAATGCTAATGCTTTACTCCTTGCAATGATATTTCCCCACGCTCAATAGCCCTCTGCTGTAGCGCCCTCTGGTGGCTGTCAAAATGTGCAAAAAAAACAAAAAAAAATTTGTGCTTGCCTCAAGGGGGCCCCTGGCAGGAGTCACCCTATTTACCCTGATGGCGGCCCTGAACAGGATTATCTATGTCCCAATAAAAAAGCAGTGCTAAGTGCATGGTCTCCCTAACTGGAAGAAAAAGCACTTACCTGCTCCGCTTTCCGGCATGTAGACAGTTACAAGGTATGAGAGGACACAGTTCTTCACAGAGACCTTTGAAAAAGAAAGAACAGAGTAGCCAACTCTGGCTTTCTAAACTAGGGCAGCAATTGTTAGGGAAATGCAGTAAGTACCTCTTTACAAGTTCCTAACTGCTTTAAAACCACCACTACCCGACTGCAAGGAATGACGTGGAATACGGCTATACCCCAAAACTTGCTTGTAGATTATATAAAAAAATGTCTTCAGACATCTGAACTTCACCTCCTCCATGCATCAAAGGCAAAGAGAATGACTGGGGGTTGTGAATACGGGAGTGATACATAGCAGTTTAACTGTGGTGCTCTTTGCCTTTTCCTGCTGGCCAGGAGTGATATTCCTAACAGTAATTACTCAAGCCGTGGACTTACCATATCTTAGGAAAGAAAGTAGTACATTGGAAAGTTGCTTAAATGTGTATGCTCTGAATCATGAAAGAAAAAAAAATTGGATTTCATGTCCCTTTAAGACCAAAAACTTTTTTATTGAAGTGGAAAGTCAATAAACTATTAATTGTTGCAGGTTTATCAATGCATCATCAATTCCACAATAGGTTTAAATGTATCTTAACAGCTAGCTGTAGCCTATAATACTTTCACATCCTGTTCATTGCTCCATCAATTTATTGATCAATTTGTATTTTTATTGAGTTCATATTGAACCACTCTCATGGTCAAATCATCCAGTTCTAACTTTATTTTCTGGTCTTATTCATGCCATTGCTTCCACTAGCTGGATACTTATCACCTCTGTCCTCCACAATAAATTGTTCAGGATGTTGAACAAAAAGTAAATACTTTTAACCATCAAAAGTTATTTCTATGTTCCTCCGATGGAAAATGCAGATATTTACCAAAAGGTTACTTTTTATAAGATTGGAGTCTGTCAAAAATGAGAGACTTTTTTTTTTTTTGGGGGGGGGGGGGATTGGTATGCAGTCAAAAGAACAACATTATGTTAAACATGACAGTCAAAATTAAATTTTCAACAAAAAATACAAAGAGAACAAAGCACATTTGATGATAAAAGTAAATTGGAAAGTTGTTTAAAATAGCATGCCCTATCTGAATAATGAAAGTTTAATTTTGACTATACTGTCCCTTTAAGAAAGCGGACACTAAGGGCTAGATTACAAGTGGAGCGCTAATTTATTGTGCACCCGCAAATGGGCAAATTCGCCCATTTGCGGGAGCGCAATAAATAACCAGCCATTACAAGTGACTGGTTAATGCTACCTTGAGCTTGAGGTAGCAATTAGAGCTTATAAAATTAACCAGAGATCAGATTTCTGGTTAATTTGATAAATTTGGCAAAAATGCCCCCAAAATCAAATGTTTTAAAAAAAAAATATAGAATTTTTTTTAAAAAAGTAAGAACTGCAGTTTTTGGGGGCTAAAATCTTCGACTGTGAGAGGTTAGGGAAAAAATAGCACTCAAAAGCTGCCTTAATATTACGGTCTATGGGAACTGTGTATTCCCAGTAAATATATATGTATATGCATATATATTTATGTGTTACTTACTATGTGTATATACACATATAAGCACATATATGTATTTAATCATATACATATATATTTATACTTTGCTGTCATCTCTGCGCTACTTACATCCTTCGCTGCACAAGGTTCTCATGCTCTGTGTTCGCATTGCTGTCAACTTGTAACACCGGCGCACATTACTCAGTGGAGTGCTAATATTTAGCACTCCACTTGTAATCTGGCCCCAAGTATGAAGTAGAGTTAAAAAATTGCCTATGGTTTTTACATTTAGATAAATATTTGCTATTTAGGCTACTGGAACTGGGCACTATTGCATCTGACTTCTATATTATAATGCCCCTTTAATGTGTTGCACATAAATAAGTTAGGAAATTGTATAGGAGAGAAAGGATAAACACAGTTGTTAACCATTGCAGCCACATGGGTTACACAACCCAGAAGTAGTAAATGCTATAATTTGATTGCTATAAAAAATAAAGCTTCCTAGATCAAGCTCAGAAATATTTTTTGAACTGCAATTAGGTGTACAAATGTACATCATAATCTGTTCATTAACATGCTACTTGTTTATATAAGCACATTTCTAGATATTTCAAGACAGACTATTGGCTTAAAAGAACATGGTTCTATGTTACATACAAATTTAAAGCCAGAAGCATTATTGGAGAACCAGATACACATTTATTTAGAAGATATTTATGGTTGTTACACATACAAACATATGCAGAATGATCCAAATTAACATACAGTAACAAAATATATTTTCCAATTTACTTGTATTATTTTTTTTTTTTTTTAGCATCCTGTGTTGAAACCAACTTGTTACCTTAAAGGGACATGAAACCCAACATTTTTCTTTCATGATTCAGATAGAGAATACAACTTTAAACAACTTTCCAGTTAACTTCAATTACTTAATTTGCTTCATTCTCTTGTTATCCTTTGCTGAAAGGTGTATCTAGGAAAGCTCAGGAGCAGCAGAAAACCTAGGTTATAGCTGTTGATTGGTGGCTGCATATATATATATATATATATATATATATATATATATATATATATATATATATATATGTATTGATTGTGATTGGCTCACCAATGTGTTGAGTTAGAAACCATTAGTGCATTGCTACTCCTTCAACAAATGACACCAAGATAATTAAACAAATTAGATAATAGAAGTAAATAAGAAAATTGTTTAAATTTGTATTCTCTATCCGAATCATGAAAGAATAAATTTGAGTTTAATGTCCCTTTAATAGCATACCTAGGTATTCTTATACATATGCCCATCTGTTGAGCACTGTATGGAAGCAGTGTTTGCAACAATATATGTAACACATACAGGGCCCACGACACATGCATGCTCCTGAGCATACTTTGATATGCTCTCATGAAAAGAATATCAACAAAAATAGATAACACAGGCAATTTTTTTCTTCAATTGTACGCTATGTCTGAATCATGAAACAGTAGTTTTTACTTTAAAGAGATTAGTCAACTATTAGCTTAAGCCTTTTTCCTTATCAAAGGTTCCAGATAAAACACATCATTTTACTATCAGATAACAGCAAGCACAAAGCAACAGATATTTGCATACCATTTGCATAATATCCTCAAAAAAATTTGAATGAGATATTAAAACGTACATGTGCGTTATTTATTTCTGATCTATCTTATTTTATTGTTTCATTAAATATTTAGATTTCAGAAATAAATAATTTGTCTTTTAGTGATTGTGGTTTAACAAAATCTGCTTTTTCAACATGTTTATCACTTATTAAATGTGTCAGCAACTGTACATAAAATGTACATATTTTTCAATTCAGTGTACTTACAACAAAAAGCTGATCTGGGCTACAAAAGAGAAACAACAAAAAAATACCTTTCCATTCATGTACAAAGCATAACTGGAAACTCAGAAGCAAACAATGATTGTCTACTACCTGCAGATTTAGTTTGTCACTCACTAACAATAATGTTACAGAATGGTGCATTGTGCTTAATTTTATGGAACAGTTGCTCTAAATATGATGATATTTGGATGTAGTTTCTCTTTTACTCACATTATCCTTTGAAAATGTGAGCAAACTCTGCTTGACAACACAAAGGAATTTTCCCATGGATCAGCTAAAGCTGACTCACATGAAAGACTTGCCCGAAGTGGTCATGCCCTTTGAGCAAATAATACAGGCATGTGGAACTCTGCTTTTGGCCTTACAGCAATTTTAGAATTCCACAGACCCAGCCTAAAAAGTAGAATCTTATAGGCTAATAGCCGGGGTGACTACCTTTGGCCTAGCCAATCAGCACGTCTATTTACTCAGGTATCAGACTTAAGAAATAGAGAACTTTTTGAGCTGTCACAGCATGTTGGAAAGCTATTTCCTTTTCTGCTTAAGAACTACAATGCAACACACTGTCATTGCTGTTTTCTTAGGCAGGTATGAGATTTTTCTGAGCTATAAAATCTCCTCTCAAAGTCCAACAAAGTATAATGCATTATAATGACAGATCCGGCTCATACAAGAGTTGTAAAATGAATATGTGGAAGGAGAATGAGTGTATTAATTACATCAATGTGTGAAGTTTTATTTTATCTCTAGATAATACAAATATTTAG